>NW_019154208.1:6404-21516 GCF_002288905.1 Enhydra lutris kenyoni | reverse complement strand
ATATATATATATATATATATATATATTCTCTTGTCATATACTTTTATAAGTCATTTTGTTTGTCTATTTTTGTTTGTATACTTCATAAATCTTACCTTGGGGTCCATTTGGGCTGAGACTTCTCTTTTATCTTCTCCTTTTTTTTTTTTTTTTTTTTTGTCTCGCTCTCTCTCTTTTGTTTCTTTTTCTTTTCTTTTTTCTCTCATTTGGGTGGGGAAACCTGATTGCTAAGAAGCATTCCAGGGTGCACCTTGACTGCACCACAGTTATACATCCAGCTACATCCATTCAGTCAACTCTCACCAAAATGACTAGGAGGAGGAATGCCGAAGAGAAGAAAAATACAGAGGATGGGCCTTCTACAACAAAGTTAATGGCTATTGACATAGACAGTATGTCATAAAGGGAATTCAGGCTAACAATTATCCAGGCAATAGCTGGGTTGGAGAAAGCCATGGATGACCAAACAGAATTGATTAGGGCAGAACTGAAAGCCACTAGCGATGATGTTCACAATGTTAGCACAGAACTGAAAGCCACCAAGAATGTTGTTCAAAATGCTCTCAATGAGTTCCAATCTAATCTAAGTTATCTCAAAGCTAGGGTAACTGAGACAGAAGATAGAATTAGTGACCTGGAGAACAAACAGATAGAGAGAAAGGATCAGGAGGAAGCCTGGAACAAACAGCTTAGAAGCCACAAAAACAGAATCAGGGAAATAAATGATGCCATGAAATGTTCTAAAGTCGGAACTATTGGAATCCCTGAAAAGGAGGAGAAAGAAAGAAGTCTAGAAGATATGGTGGAACGAGTTGTTCATGAAAATTTTCCCATTCTCACAAATGGAACCAGCATTGTACTAGAGGCAGAATGGTTTCCCCCCAAGATTATAGATTCTTGAAAGTCCTCGAGACACCTAATAGTAAGAATGAAGAATTATAATTGTAGGCAGACGCTCTTGAAAGCAGTCAGGACAAAGAAGCTCCTTACGTACAGAGGAAATCCCATCAGAATAATGTCAGGCCTGTCCACAGAGACCTGGCAAGCCTGAAAGGGCTGGCAAGATATATTCAAGGCACTAAATGAGAAGAACATTCAGCCAAGAATACTTTTTCCAGCAAGACTGACATTCAAAATGGATGGAGAGATAAAGAGTTTCCGAGACTGGCAAGGCTTAAAAGACTATGCAACCACCATGCTGACACTGCAGGAAATATTAAGGTGGCTACAAAACAGAAAAAATCCTAAAAAAATCATTGAACAGAAATATAGAGACAATCTACAGAAAGAAAGACCTCAAAGGTAACACTATGTCAATAAAAACGAATCTATCAATAATCACTCTCAATGTGAATGGCCTAAATGCACCCATAAAATGACAGGGTTGCAGATTGGATAAAACAACAGGACCCATCCATATGTTGTCTACAAGAGACCCATTTTGAACCTAAAGATACACCCAGAATGAAACTGAAGAGATGGAGAAGCATCTTTCATACCAATGGGCCTCAAAAGGGTAGCAATTCTCATATCACATAAATTAAATTTTAAACTAAAGACTGTAGTCAGAGATACAGAAGGACACTACAAAATTCTTAAAGGGACTATCCACCAAAATGATCTAACAATTGTAAATACCTATGCCCCCAATATGGGAGCAGCCAATTACATAAGAAAACTATTGATCAAGATAAAGAGTCATATTGATATGAATATATTAATAGTAGGAGATCTTAACATGCCTCTCTCAGAAATAGACAGATCAGCGAAGCAGAAAATCAATAAAGAAACAAGAGCATTGAATGACACATTGGACCAGATGGACCTCACAGATATATACAGAACATTCCACCCTAAAACAACAGAATACTCATTCTTCTAAAGTGCACATGGAACCTTCTCAAGAATAGACCACATACTGGGTCACAAATCAGGACTCAACTGATACCAAAAGACTGAGATTATTCCCTGCATATTCTCAGATCACAATGCTTTGAAACTGGAGCTTAATCACAAGGAAAACTTTGGAAGGAACTCAAACACCTGGAAGCTAAAGACCACCGTGCTTAAGAATGCTTGGATCAACCAGGAGATCAAAGAAAAACTGAAACTATTCATGGAAACCAATGAGAATGAAGACACTTCGGTCCAAAACCTATGGGATACAGCAAAGGCAGTCCTAAGGGGGAAATACATAGCCATCCAAGCCTCCCTCAAAAAAATTGAAAAATCCAGAACACAGCAGCTGTCTCTACACCTTAAAGAACTGAAGAATCAACAACAAATCAAACCAACTCCACACATAAGAAGGGAAATAATCAAGATTAGAGCTGAGATCAATGAGGTAGAAACCAGAGATACAGTAGAATGTATCAATGAAACTAGAAGCTGTTTTTTTTTGAAAGAATCAATAAGATCAATAAACCATTGGTCACACTAATCCAAAAGAAAAGAGAGAAAGCCCAAATTCATAAAATTATGAATGGAAAGGGAGAGATCACAACTAACACCAAGGAAGTAGAAACAATCATCAGAAGTTATTATCAACATTTATATGCCAATAAGCTAAGCAACCTAGATGAAATGGATGCATTCTGGGAAAAATACAAACTCCCAAAATTGAACCAGGAAGAAATTGACAACCTGAATAGACCTATATCTAGTAATGAGATTGAAGCAGTGATCAAAAACCTCCCAAAAAACAAGAGCCCAGGACCTGACGGATTCCCTGGGGAATTCTACCAAACTTTCAAAGAAGAAATAACACCTATTCTCCTGAAGCTGTTTCAAAAAATTGAAGCAGAAGGAAAACTTCCAGTTCTTTCTATGAAGCCAGCATTACCCTGATCCCCAAACAAGGCAAAGACCCTACCAAAAAGGAGAATTTCAGACCAATATCCCTGATGAATATGGATGCTACGATTCTCAACAAGATCCTAGCAAACAGGATCCAACAGCACATTAAAAATATTATACACCATGACCAGGTGGGATTCATCCCTGGGCTACATGGATGGTTCAATCAATGTGATAGAACAAATCAATAAGAGAAGAGAGAAGAACCACATGGTCCTCTCAATTGATGCAGAAAAAGTATTTGACAAAAATCCAGCATTCGTTCCTGATTAAAACAGTTCAAAGTATAGGGAGAGAGGGAACATTCCTGAACTTCATAAAATCTATCTATGAAAGACCCACAGCAAATATCATCCTCAATGGGAAAAAGCTCGCAGCCTTCCCGTTGAGATCAGGAACACGACAAGGATGCCCACTCTCACCACTCTTGTTCATCATAGTATTAGAAGTTCTAGCAACAGCAATCAGACAGCAAAGAGATATAAAAGGTATCCAAATTGGCAATGAAGAAGTCAAAGTCTCTCTCTTCGCAGATGACATGATACTTTATATGGAAAACCCAAAAGACTCCACCCCCAAACTATTAGAACTCATACAGCAATTCAGCAACGTGGCAGGATACAAAGTCAATGTACAGAAATCAGTGGCTTTCTTATACACTAGCAATGAAAATACATAAAGGGAAATTAGAGAATCGATTTCATTTACTATAGCACCAAGAACCATAAGATACCCTGGAATAAACCTAACCAAAGTGGTAAAGGATCTGTACTCGAGGAACTATAGAACACTCATGAAAGAAATTGAAGAAGACACAAAAAGATGGAAGACCATTCCATGCTCTTGGATCGGAAGAATAAACATTGCTAAAATATCTATACTGCCTAGAGCAATCGATACTTTTAGTGCCATTCCAATCAGAATTCCACTGTTGGTGGGAATGCAAGTTGGTGCAGCCACTTTGTAAAACAGTGTGGAGATTCCTCAAGAAATTAAAAATAGAGCTTCCCTATGACCCTGCCATTGCACTACTGGGTATTTACACCAAAGATACAGATGTAGTGAAAAGAAGGGTCATCTGGACCCCAATGTTTATAGCAGCAATGGCCACGGTCGCCAAACTGTGAAAAGAACCAAGATGCCCTTCAATGGACGAATGGATAAGGAAGATGTGGTCCATATAGACTATGGAGTATTATGCCTCCATCAGGAAGGATGAATACCCAACTTTTGTAGCAACATGGACAGGACTGGAGGAGATTATGCTGAGTGAAATAAGTCAAGCAGAGAGAGTCAATTATCATATGGTTTCACTTATTTGTGGAGCATAAAAAATAGCATGGAGGACAAGGGGAGTTAGAGAGGAGAAGGGAGTTAAGGTAAATTGGAAGGGGAGGTGAACCATGAGAGACTATGGACTCTGAAAAACAATCTGAGGGGTTTGAAGCGGTGGGGGTTGGGAGGTTTGGGGAACCAGGTGGTGGGTATTAGAGAGGGCAAGGATTGCATGGAGCACTGGGTGTGGTGCAAAAACAAGGAAAACTGTTATGCTGAAAAAAAGAAAAAAAAAACCTCATCAAAAAAAAAAAAAAAAAAAAAAAAGCCAAAAAAAAATAATGATATACTATATGGTGAAAAACATAACATAATAAAAAAAAGCAAGAATTGTAATAATGGATGTTATAAATAAAAAAGATCCAAGAATACTTTGTAATAATATTTAAATTTGTAAAATCTATTTTGTCTAATATTACGATTGGTACCCCAGCTTTCTTTTGAGGTCTATTAGCATCGTAAATATTGCTCCATCTGCTCACTTCCAGTCTGGAGGTGTCTTTAGGTTCAAAATGGGTCTCTTGTAGATAGTATATGGATTAGTTCTGCTATTTTTATCCAATCTGATACCCTGTGTCTTTTCATGGGAACATTCAGCCCATTTACATTCAGAGTAACTACTGAAAGATAAGAATTTAGATCCATTATGTTACGTGCAAAGTCCCTGTCTCTGTATCTTGTCTCTGCTACTTTTGGGTCTGTGTTATTCTTCAGGTCTCTCTTCACTTACAGAACGCCCTTAATATTTCTTATAAGGCTGGCTTGGTGGTCACATATTCTTTGCTTCTCTCTGTCTTGGAAACTCTTAATCTCTCTATCCATTCTGAATGATAACCTTGCTTGATAAAGTGTTCTTAGCTGCATGTTCTTTTCATCTAGTACCTGGAATTTTACCAGTGGTTCCTGGCCTGCCAGGTTTCTGTGGACAGGTCTGATGTTACTCTGATGTTCCTCCCTCCACATCTAAGAGATGTCTTCTCCCTAGCTGCTCTCAGGTTAGCTTCTTTGGCTCTAAGATTTGTAAGCTTCAATATTTTATGTCAGATCTATTTTTATTGATTTTTAAAGTGGTCCTCTCTGCCTCTTGGATGTGAATGCTTGTTTCCTTCCCCAGATTCAGAAAGTTCTCAGCCATTATTTGTTCAAATATACATTCTAGCCCTCTCTTTCTCTGCCCCTTCTTGGATCTAGATGATTCTGACATTGGTTCTTCTGAGTGCATCATTATGTTCTTGATGCCTTTCTTCATGGGTTATTAGTTGTTTTTCTTTTTCCCTCAACTTTCTTTCCATCTGCCTGTCCTCTATATCATGCATTCTCTCTTCTGACACACTGACACTAACTGTTAGAGCATCCAATTTAGACTGCATCTCATTCATAACATTTTTGAGTTCAGCCTAATTAGATCTCATTTCCACCCTTAGAGATGCTTTTTCTGAAGCCTATCTCTTGACTTTATAATTACTGTCCTGAGTTCTATCTCTGACAACTTGCTTATATCCATATTGATTAGCTCTGTGGCAGAGTATAATGTCTCTGGTTCTTTTCTTTGATGTGCATTCCTCCTCCTAATCATTCTGTCCAGCAAAGGATGGGTGAGTGAATAAACATAGTCCAAATATAGACCATGACCCAAGCAAAATGCACCCTAGAAAAGATCCAAAATGGTTGAAAGCCACTACAGACATGAAAACAAAGCTAAACTGAAACAATAAAAAGAAGGGGTGAAGGGAGATTATAATATCACAAGGGGGACAAAGCAAGGTGATCTCCTTGTTTCTGTTTGAATTCTGGTCTCTGTGTTAGAAGACACTATATTCCAAAATTGTGAAGGAAGCAGAACTTTGTGTGTGTGTGTGTGTGTGTGTGTGTGTACATATATGTGTATATGTATATATACATATATGAATATGTATACACACACACACATACAAATATATATACACATACACAAATATATATACACAATAATATATTATAAAATACCTATATTGTATGTAATTATAATTTAATATATATAATTGAATAGAGTGAAAAAAGGACTAGCATGAGGCATAAATCTATAAAATGTAGATGTGAAAAAATAAATGTTCAAAAGTGATTTAAATTATAACTTGGAAAATAAAAATCTATTTGAAATGGGAAGAAGGTTAAAAAAAGGAAAAATGTACTATTGCATCAATATGAATTAAATATAAAAATATGAAAAATTTTACCTTATTTTTTATGCTATGTCTTTGAAATCTGGTGAGTTCTCCAGAACTACAGCACATCTCCATTGGGACTATCAACACATAATGGTCCACATGTATGCATGGCTTGTTTCACCAAATTGGGCAGAGTAGGTTAAATGCATAAGGTTTCCTTAGAGTAACTCTCCCTACAGTATAGACTCACAGCCAGCAGGCTGCTTTTCATTGGGAAACACTGACTACAACACCATGAAGATCTGAGCACCCTTCAGAACCAACCCGGGAAAGATATACACTAAACTAAAGAAGAGATGGTCATGATAGGAGGAGCCTGAGAGGCTTGGGATGAGGAGAGAGGGAGCATGGTGAGGGGATAGGACAGGGAGGGGATTGGAGGGGCAGGTTCTGGGACGTCTCCTGGATTGGAAATTTTACTTGCCACTGTCTTCCAAAAGAGAAATAAGAAAATATTTTAATCCTTCAGTGTTAAATTAATGATTTAAAAACTTATATTCTTTTGTTTAAAATTAAAAGTTGAGCATATGGCTACTGTTTTTATTATGTCTCATTCAGTGGAGCACGTACACACCAAGGGTCTAGCACCTACTGAGGGCTCAGAAGTAGTCATTTTGTTAAACTAGCAATACATGTAGGGTGACATTCAGCCTAGGGGGCCCAAGGGGGGACCTGTGGGTCTTGTTTTGGGACCCCAATAAGTCCAAATCCCCTGGTCTGTGCTCAAGCGCAAAGGGTATGACTGATATGTCCGTTGGTGATACTTGTGTTATGTAAAATCAACTCTCCATTCTAGAAACCCACACCTGGTCCTTCTTCTGACATCAGGAAATTACCAGCATGATGTCCTTAACCTCAGAGCTCAGACAAGAGCTCAGACACACTGAAGAATGGAAAGTATATTTGCATCTGATGCCCCTCCTTCCTTGAGCTGCAACAACACAGGATAAGATGAGAGTTTGTGGAGTTCAGTCCCAGCAGGACTAGCTCAGAGCAGAGGTCTGTGAAGTTCCCCCCCCACCATGGACTGGGTTCTCTTCTACATCATGCCCTTTATTTTCTCTGCAGGTCAGGATTCTATCTCTTTGACATTTCCCTCAAGCACAGTGCCCAGGGACTCCTGTCCAGTGTCCAGTACATTCAGCATCATTCTTGTGTTTTGTGTTTCCAGGCTTCTGTTCTCTGCCTGTGCTGACCCAGCCTTCATCTGCATCTGCCTCCCTGGGAGCCTCAGTCAAGCTCACCTGCACACTGAGCAGTGAGCACAGCAATTATTTGGTTCACTGGTATCAACAGTGACCAGGGAAGGCTCCCCTGTATATGATGTTAGTTAAAAGAGATGGAAGCCACAGCAAGGGAGATGGGATCCCCAATCGCTTCTCAGTCTCCAGCTCTGGAGTTGACCGCTATTTAACCATCTCCAACATCCAGTCTGAAGATGAGGCTGAGTATTACTGTGGTGCAGACTATGCAATTGGTGGTCAGTACGGTTAAGCCACAGTGATACATGCAAAGGTGAAATGAGGCCCAAACCTCCACCTGTTTCCCATGGGGACTCAGGGGGCACTGCTGTCTGTCCTTCTCCAGGGCCCTGAGACCTTTGACGCTTCTTGCACACTCTGTAATTTTATACCTCTACCATAAAACACCACTATGGAGAGAGAGATGCAGGTTATACTTCAGATCATTTTGATAACAGAACATTCTCTTTCCTCTGCAATAGTTCTGGGAAAGAACAGGCCATCCCAGACAGGAAAATGACTTTGAGACACTAGCTGGTCTGAGATAACCTTATGAGCCATTAGACGCTGTGCATCCATTATGGATCTCTGCTCAGGGAATGGACAGCAATCTCTAGGTTCTAGAAGTTAAAAGGTGCTGTGTTCAGTGAACATCACACTTTAGTTCTTCATAAGGTATAATGGGACCCCTGCTAATGTTGAGTGTTCAAAAGGAAACATTTGGTCCCCAAGGGAAGCAAGGTAGAGAGCTTTAAACCCATGGTGGGTGCAGAGCTGGGATCTAGTAGGGAAACTGTATAAGTTAGGATGTCTGTGGCAGGACCAACATGGAGATGGCTTGGGTTTCTCCATCTGTAGTTTATTCTCAACTTGTGGTGCTAAGAATGGTGTCTTCCGGACTTTTCCAGGTTCTGCCCAGGACCACTCTACTGGTTCAATAGCAGGACATGGTGAAGGAGGAGCATAGAATTGATAAATATATTGACTCCCTGAATCTCAACTCTGTCAATGATTCACCTCAAATGTATATGGTCAGAGCAGGGCAATCAGACTGGACATGTTTTATTTCCTACATAGTTTTTAAGCATCTGACAAGCAAGCATCTTGCACATACACACCCAAAATTTTGCATTAACACTGAGCAGCCATATTAATCAAGGCAACCCTGGGTCCTGGGCACTGATGTGAGCAGGGTTGGAAGGGATTTTGATACTAGATCCCAGAAAGTCAGGTTGGATCTCTGAGATGGAAAGTTCAGGAGATGCCCATAGCCTGAGCAACTCCCAAGTGTGTAGAGTAGAGAAGGTGGCTGTTCTCCTGGAGGAGGAGTAGTCAGGGGTGTAGAAAGAGTGGAAGGGGGAGTGAACATGAGGTCTGTCCTGCAGTGACTTCTTTCTTCTCCCTTCCTTCTTCCCTTTCCCCCATTTCTCCCATTATCAATGTTCTCACTCTCAATTTCTTTCCACAGAGATATCTTGAATACTCCCCTTTAGTCATATTATACTCAATTCTTTATCCTATACTGTATGTTCTTTTTTCCTGTATTCTACCCACAAATTTGTCCTGTCCTAGAATATGTGTGTTTGTGCACTTATATTCATTTCTTTAGTGACTTCTGAACCTGACCTTCTTTTCAGGTGCTTATTTGTCATCTTTTCAGGTGTCTTGTTTGGTGAAGTGTTTAATTAAATATTCAATATTTTCTTTAGTTTTCAGATTACCCCAGATGTTCACATATTTCTGTGTGTGTGTGTGTGTGTGTGTGTGTGTGTGTGTTTAACTTTTTTCATTTTATTCCTTGTATAGATTTGTATATCCAAGACAGAAGTCAAGACATAAACCAGCTCCAACACCACAAGGATCCCTTGTATTACCCTTTATCCATCTCCTCTCACCCAGGTTCCCTCCCCTGCCTCTAATCCCTGGCATCTAATAATTGATTTCCATTTAAAATATTGTATTTACAGAAGTGTTATAGAGGAAAAAAAAAAGAAAGAATAAAGAATCCCAAAGTCATAGCCTTTGGAGAATGGCACATTTCCGTACAGATTCATCAAAATCATTGTATGTATTAAGATTCCTTCCTTTTGAAACAAGATGGCAGGGAAGTAGGAGGAGGCACCGTTTCAACCTGTACCCTAAAGTGAGCTGATTACCTACCAAAGAACTCCGATCACCCATGAAATCAGCCTGAGATCAGAATTGTACACATCTGGATCTCTACAGGGGCAGAAAACGCCAGTGGGCAGGTAAAGCAAAGTGGAAACGTCGGACTGATATCGGAAAATAAACAAAAGGGGGAGGGAGCCATCAGAGGCGACTGATTGGAAAGTATTACCCCAATACAAGAGTGCCCTGTGTCTGGGGACCAGCATTAACTTGGAGTTTGGTTGAAAGCACTCCAAAGAGCAAAGGATCACTGGGGGAAATTGTGGGAATTGGAGAAATTAGGGACAGGGGCTTAAGTCCCTGGACCCAGAACAGCCTCCGCTGGTGCTGAGCCAGAGAGAGAGTGCGGCAGAGAAACCATGTTTTGGTCCCTGAGCTGCCAGCACGCCTGAGAACGCATGGGGTCTGGCTCCCGTGAGGGGCTGGGAGCCTCCCCAGATGTCAGAATGCTGCACCCTGCTATCAGAACTTGAGACGCACGTGCCCCACACCCTCCCCTGAGAGAGGTGCGCACAGCTGCTAGCATGGCTCTCTTAGACCGAAGCCTTGCTATCAGAGCCTGAGATGCCTGCACCCCACACCCTCCCATGAGAGAGGTGCACGCAAGCCTGGCACTCTTGGGCCTGGAAAGACCAGGCACTCCCAGCCTGGGACAGCAGGAAAATCTCAGTGAGCGATTGCTGCTTGGAACCTCTCTGGTGGTCTGGAGCTGCCCAGACAGCCGCCGCTGCTGTGGTTTTGGGTACAAGCAGGAGATCCTGCATCTCCAGGGACCGCAACTCGAAACCTGCTCTGCCAGTGGCTGAGGGGAAACTTAATGTGCTCTGGAGACCCAGAGGTGAACAGAGTGCGGCTTCTCTCTGAGAGGGAGGTTGGGGTGCAGTTTGCTTTCTTCTAAACCTCCAAGAACAATCAAAAGCTATCAAGGTGAGAGAACAAATGAACAAACATAAAAACCTCCAGAGAACAAAAGCCTGAAAAAAACGGTTTCCTCAGAGTCCACCCCCTTGAGGGGGTCGGGAGGACTTAACTCAGGGAACATCATTGACTGAAAATCCACGTGACAGCCCCCCCCCTCTGCAGAAAACCAACCAGGAAAGAAAAAAAAAGATGACAAGAGAACAACCACCACTACTACATAGATACAACTTTTATTTTTAACTCCTTCCCACTATTCTGGTTCATTTTTTATATATAGATAATTTTTAAGCTATTTACCATCACAGTGAGCTGTCCAGTACATCAAATTCCATAACAACCTTCTAACATGAACTTTTTGATACACACACCAGTGTTTTTCTTTTTCTTTTCTATTTTTTTAATTTTATTTTTTATAAACATATATTTTTATCCCCAGGGTTACAGGTTTGTTAATCACCAGGTTTACACACTTCACAGCACTCACCATAGCACATACCCTAGTTTAGACTAGTTTATTATTTTTTTATTTTTATTTTCTATATTCATATAGAGTTAAACTTCAAGGTAATCCCCTTTTCACAATCAATGCTACCACTATAGGTAAACCAGTTTTAAATCCCCCTTTAGCCTAGGAAAGTTGAGTCCTTTAACAAAGATATCAAGATACATCCAGAAGGAATCAAAATAACCTTCCACGCCTACACTGAGAATTTATAACCACTCTCCCATCTTTTTCTTCCACCAGTGTTTCTGTGTATTTGTGTTTGTCCTGATAGTATATAAATCTTATACTTGGGGTTCTTTTTGACGAGGTTCTTCCCACTTTTGCTTATATATGTATTTTTTTCCCTTGTCATATATTTTATCAGTCTTTTTCTTTGTTTTTCTTTGTATACTTCATAAATCTTACCTTGGGGCCCATTTGGGATGAGCCTTCTCTTTTATCTTCCCTTTTTTTCCTGTTTCTCTCTCTCTCCCTTTTTCTTCTTTTTCTTTTCTTTTTTCTCTCATTTGGGTGGGGAATCCTGATTGCTCAAAGCATTCCAGGGTGCACCTTGATTGCACCAGTCGATACATCCAGCTACATCTGTTCAGTCATCTCTCACCAAAATGACTAGGTGGAGGAATGCCCAGCAGAAGAAAAATACAGAGGATGGGCCTTCTACAATAGAACTAATGGCTATCGACATAGACAATATGTTGGAAAGGGAATTCAGGATAATAATTAAACAGGCAATAGCTAGGTTGGGGAAAGCCATGGATGACCAAATGGAATTGATTAGGGCAGAACTGACAGCCACCAGGGATGATGTTCACAATGATAGGGCAGAACTGAAAGCCACCAGGGATGAGGTTAACAATGCTCTCAATGAGTTCCAATCTAATCTAAAGTCTCTCAAAGCTAGGGTAACTGAGACAGAAGCTAGAATTACTGATCTGAAGGACAAACAGATAGAGAGAAAGCATCAGGAGGAAGACTGGAACAAACAGCTTAGAAGACATGAAAACAGATTCAGGGAAATAAATGATGCCATGAAACGTTCCAACATTAGAATTATTGGAATCCCTGAAGGGGAGGAGAAAGAAAAAAGTCTAGAAGATATAGTGGAACAAGTTGTCCATGAAAATTTTCCCAATTTCACGAATGGAGCCAGCATTCATGTACTAGAGGCAGAACGGTTTCCCCCCAACAATTAGATTCTTGAAAGTCCTCGATACACCTAATAGTAAGAATGAAGAATTATAATTGTAGGCAGACGCTCTTGAAAGCAGCTAGGACAAAGAGGCTCCTTACTTACAGAGGAAAGCCCATCAGAATAACGTCAGACCTGTCCACAGAGACCTGGCAAGCCAGAAAGGGCTGTAAAGATATATTCAGGACACTAAATGAGAAGAACATGCAGCCAAGAATACTTTATCCAGCAAGACTGACATTCATAATGGATGAAGAGATAAAGAGTTTCCAAGACTGGCAAGGCTTAAAAGACTATGCGACCACCAAGGGGAAACTGCAGGAAATATTAAGGGAGGGGTTCTATAAAAGACAAAAAAAAATCCTAAAAATATCATTAAATACAAATATAGAGACAATCTACAGAAAGAAAGACTTCAAAGATAACACGATGTCAATAAAAACGTATGTATCAATAATCACTTTCAATGTGAATGGCCTAAATGTGCCCATAAAATGACACAGAGTTGAAGATTGGATAAAACGACAGGACCTATCCATATGTTGTCTACAAGAGACCCATGTTGAACCTAAGGATACACCCAGACTAAAAGCGAAGGGATGGAGAAGCATCTTTCATGCCAATGGGCCTCAAAAGAAGGCTGGGGTAGCGATTCTCATATCAGATAAATTAGATTTTAAACTAAAGACTGTAGTCAGAGATACACAAGGACACTACATAATTATTAAAGGGACTATCCACCAAGATGATCTAACAATTGTAAATATCTATGCCCCCAATATGGGAGCAGTCAATTACATAAGAAAACTATTAATCAAGATAAAGAGTCATATTGATATGAATACATTAATAGTAGGAGATCTTAACACGCCACTCTCAGTAATAGACAGAATATCCAAGCAGAAAATCAAAAAAGAAACAAGAGCATTGAATGACACATTGGACCAGATGGACCTCACAGATATATACAGAACATTCCACCCTAAAACAACAGAATATTCATTCTTCTCGAGTGCACATGGAAGCTTCTCAAGAATAGACCACATACTGGTTCACAAATCAGGACTCAACTGACACCAAAAGACTGAGATTATTCCCTGCATATTCTCAGATCACAATGCTTTGAAACTGGAGCTCAATCACAAGGAAAAGTTCGGAAGGAACTCAAACACCTGGAAGCTAAAGACCACCGTGCTTAAGAATGCTTGGATCAACCAAGAGATCAAAGAAGAACTTAAACGGAACTTAAACCAGAGATAAAGAAGAACGTATCAATGAAACTAGAAGCTGGTTTTCTGAAAGAAGCAATAAGATCGATAAACCATTGGCCACATTAATCCAAAAGAAAAGAGAGAAAGCCCAAATTCACAAAATTATGAATGAAAAGGGAGAGATCACAACTAACACCAAGGAAGTAGAAACAATCATCAGAAGTTATTATCAACAATTATATGCCAATAATCTAAGCAACCTAGATGAAATGGATGCATTCCTGGAAAACTATAAACTCCCAAAATTGAACCAGGATGAAATTCACAACCTGAATAGACTGATATCTAGTAACGAGATTGAAGCAGTGATCAAAAACCTCCCAAAACACAAGAGCCTAGTACTTGACTGATTCCCTGGGGCATTCAACCAAACGTTCAAAAAAGAGATAACACCTATTCTCCTGAAGCTGTTTTAAAAATTGAATCAAAAGGAAACTTCCAGACTCTTTCTATGAAGGCAGCATTACCCTTATCCCCAAACCAGGCAAAGACCCTACCAAAAAGGAATAATTTAGACCAATATCCCTGATGAATATGGATGCTACGATTCTCAACAAGATCCTAGTAAACAGGATCCAACAGCACATTAAAAAGATTATCCACCATGACCAGGTGGGATTCATCCCTGGGCTACAAGGATGGTTCAACATTCGCAAATCAATCAATGTGATAGAACAATTCAATAACAGAAGAGAGAAGAACCACATGGTCTTCTCAATTGATGCAGAAAAGCATTTGACAAAATCCAGCATCCATTCCTGTTTAAAACGCTTCACAGTATAGGGATAGAAGGAACATTCCTGAACTTCATAAAATCTATCTATGACAGGCCGACAGCAAATATCATCCTCAACGGGAAAAATCTCACAGCCTTCCCATTGAGATCAGACACACGACAAGGATGCCCACTCTCACCACTCTTGTTCAACATAGTATTAGAAGCCCTAGCAACAGCAATCAGACAACAAAGAGAAATAAAAGGTATCCAAATTGGCAATGAAGAAGTCAAACTCTCTCTCTTCGCAGATGACATGATTCTTTATATGGAAAACCCAAAGACTCCACCCCCAAACTATTAGAACTCATACAGCAATTCAGCAACGTGGCAGGATACAAAGTCAATGTACAGAGATCAGTGGCTTTCTTATACACTAAAAATGAAAGTACAGAAAGGGAAATCAGAGAATCAATTCCACTTACTATAGCACCAAGAATCATAAGATAACTGGGAATAAACCTGGGAGTAAAGGATCTGTACTCGAGGAACTACAGAACACTCATGAAAGAAATTGAAGAAGACACAAAAAGATGGAAGATCATTCCATGCTCTTGGATCGAAAGAATAAACATTGTTAAAAGGTCTATACTGCTTAGAGCAATCTATACTTTTAATGCCATTCCAATCAAAATTCCACTGG
>NW_019154208.1:0-3404 GCF_002288905.1 Enhydra lutris kenyoni | reverse complement strand
ACAACCACTGTCCCTACCCATTCTGCCTAAGAGATGTCTGGAGCTGGCCCAGGGCCTTCCAGAATCCTGGCCATGGTACTGGCCTTGTCCCTCTGAGCAATGCAGAGAACACTTGACTCAGGGTGAGGTGGTCCTGTGACCTAGCTGCCTTATTCCCCCTGTTTTGGTCCCCTCTGTGTTCCCCACAGAAATTGTGGTCCAATCCTTGGCATGTCAACAGAATAAGAAACTCTCATTCTGAGGTTCATTCATCATTTATAAGTGTGAGTTTACTTCTTAAAAAAACCACCTGCTGTTGGAGATTCATCAGGATTTCTAGACTATCTACACATGGTGTTCTTGTCTCTATGACAGCCCCCATTATCACAGTGGACCAGCAATTGGCATTGCCAACCATTTCATTCCTATTAATTTTTTCACCAATGTTTCATGCAACCTGTGTAAAGAGCCTGAATCCATGAGAAACAACTTCAAGGTTTTTGGTCTTGTGAGGATCCACATAATCATATGTTCCCATATGGTGTAAGCTCTAGGGCCTGAACAATGGTCCCTGCAGGCCATGAGAATCACGTCACTCAGGAGACAGACTCACAAGGAGGCTGCGGATGCTCCTTCCAGGGACCAGGGTCCCCGAGTGCTCTGCCTTCTGTCCCCAAGATGTTCGTGAACAAAAGAGCTGCAGTCCCAGGTCTGAATTGGGGTGGAGGAGGGGAAGGAGAGGCAGAGTGAGTCATCAGGGGGTCTCTGGATGTCCCCAGCACAAAGGAGTCAGTCCCTGTGGACACTGGTGGTCAGAGAGGGGCTGTGAATTTCCCCGATGACATGCTTACTGTGTCAGGCTCTTGTAGTGTCCTGGATGATACTGTGACCCTCAGAACATGGTCCTTGCAGCCTGAGGAGATAAGACTCATCATCCCCAGTCTCTGAGGACTGAACCTTAGGCACTCGGCTGTCCCCCAGACCTGCTGGCCCTGTGAGGCTCCCCTTGGGTAGCCCCAGCCCCTGTCCTGCTGCTCCTGCTGCAGCTCTGCTGCCCCCTGCTGGTAGAGACGGACTCAGACCAGGAGCTTCCCTCCTGCAGTTACCCCAGAGCACCTGTCACCTGAGAAAGGCTCTCACTGGCAGCTGTTCCGGCCACCCCCCACCCCCCCACTTCCGACGCCCCCCAGTCCTGCCCAACTCAGCACAGAAGGTCATATACATGGTGCAGGAGGGATGGCAGGTGCGATGACCTCTACTTGTTTCAGGGTTAAAATACTCTGGCCTCACCTGCTGTCCTGTTTCAGAAAGGAGACTGCATGGTACAGCGTAGTGCATTTGAAAAGGGCTAGCGTCCAGACAAACCTGTGTGATGTCCCACAGCCACCTGGTTCCTGTGTATTTAGGAATCAGGACCAGTGTTTTTGGCATCCCTATCTGTGTAATTGGGTCATGGGAGTCACAGGCGATGCTTCTAGTGCTAAATTCAGTTGAGCAGGCAAACCTTTATTTTACTCTTTATTAATCCTGTATTTACTACTATTATTGTTGTTTCAGCTCTCACCTCCTGGAGTTTGGTGTGGGAGGATCTGTAAAGTAGCCTAGCCTGTGGTTTTGTGAAACTGGGAGTCTGCTCATTAGACTTGGGTCCATGTGCTGATGATGCAGGTCACAGAGCAGCTGAAACCTTTTCCTCGGATTCCCACAGAAGAAGACTAGAGACTCCCACACCAAGGTCAACTCACTGAGATCACATGGAGTCTATTTAGTAAGACTCTTACAATGTTTTGTATCACTTAATATGAAAAAAATGTGTCTTATATGAGTATAAGCTTCCCCCTTTCACAGCAGGTAAGCTGAGGCTCAGAGAGGCTAACTTCCCAGGGAAACAGAGGATAGTGGGGTGAGTCCAGGAGAGGAGAACACATGTGCCTAATTCAGACTCTGGGCTCCTCAGGGCAGAGCTTGACCAGGGCTGGTGGGAGGGAGGGTGAGTCCAGGCTGAGCAGCAGGGCTTCTGTCTCTCAACTCACTGCCATCCTCCTCGTGGCCTGGTCTATAAGGGAGCCTGGGTAGTCAGTCCAGTCCATGGGGAGGGTCAGGGGTGTCATGACCCAGGTTTGAGCTGGAGAATCTGTGGGGACAGGGGAGGCTGTTTCGCTGTGCAGGGGCCTGACTTGGGTCCTCCTGGCTCTTCTCTGTATTACTGCTTGGTCCTCTCTGTGCTCCAAGTTTGAGAGAATAACAAGGGTCTTGTGGCCACAGTAATGGGGTCAGATGAATCTTGCAGTGGACACAAGTCCTGTAGGTTCAGAACACCATGGTGGTCATGCTAAGGGTCATGTGGGGGCTGAGCCTGTGGGCACGGCTGGACTGCACCTGGGCAGCGAGTGAGTAGGGGTAGCGGAGGAGGGTCAAGGCAATGGTGGGCAGCCCAGACACTTTCTCTTGAGTCCACTGCTGAGCCTGGCCTCCCTGAGCCTCCCTCACACCCTTTCACTGGTTCCTGTGAAAATGGTCCTCATGCTGGTGGGACGAATCTCCTTGCTTCTGGGTGAGCTGCACGGATTTGGCTTAATTGGGGCTGTGCTCACATCTCAGCTCCATAGGGGAGCTCTGGTCACTCTGTGTTTGAGCAGCATAACAACTGGGGAGGTGGAGAGGGGAGGGAATTTCTGTTGTTGTTCTCATGAAATGAGTTCTATGATCATTTGAGTCTATTTCTGTGAGTGTTTCAAATACACAGGACATGAAGTATTCCATCTGGACCATATGTAAGAGTTCAGTTCAACTTCCCACATTCTCTGTTCTGTGCTTTTTTTACAACCTGAATTATGGAACAGAATCCAGTGGTAAAACTGTCTTGATCTTACACGTTGTATAAATTTCTTTACTGTAGGTTTCTTATGCTGGGGTGTTGCTGATAAACTCAAATTGACAATATCTTTGTTTTAATGATGGAGTTTAGAGAATTTCCTGACTGTGAGTGGTTACATAGTTTGTTAGATTCCATCCTGCTTTTTATTTTTTGTTTGTTCCTTTTGTTCTCTGTTCTCTTTTTCCATTTTTATCTTCTTTTTGAGAATTGGAACATTTTCCTGTGATCCATTTGCTTTCTGTTTTGGATTATTACTATAACTCCTTACTGTCCTGTCATCTGTAACTACTCACAGTCTACATTTAGGTGCCACCACACCATGTGACAGAGAGCACCAGACATTAGAGCCCACTTCCTGCTCTCTCTTCTCACTGATGTGGTAAGAATGTCATACCCATCACTGTTAGCTACATGATAAATTCCAACATATGCAGTGATTAGATTTGCTGTAGACAGGGATTTATTTTCCAAAGAGAGGGAGTGTCAGGCAGAAGGAGAAGGGGAAGCAGGCTCCCTGCTTAGCAGGGAACCTGATGTGGGGCTTGAT
>NW_019154207.1:915714-926825 GCF_002288905.1 Enhydra lutris kenyoni | reverse complement strand
CTCAGATTGTTTTTCAGAGTCCATAGTCTCTCATGGTTCACCTTCTCCTCCAATTTCCCCCAACTCCCTTCTCCTCTCCATCTCCCCATGTCCTCCGTGTTATTCCTTATGCTCCACAAATAAGTGAAACCATATGATAATTAACTCTCTCTGCTTGACTTATTTCACACAGCATAATCTCTTCCAGTCCTGTCTTTTTTTGAGATATAATTCATACACCATAAAATAAAGTGTTGCACAATTGAGTGGTTTTTATTGTAGTTACAAAGTTTTGCAACTATCATTAATATCACAATATTTTCATCACCCCCCCAAATATTCTGTATATATTAGCCATCACTCTCCATTGTCCCCTCTCCTTATCTCCTGGAAAACAACCTATTTCTGTTTCTCCTGATTTGTCTGCATTGAACATTTCATATAAATGGAACCATAAAATATAAGGCCCTTTGAATATGGTTTCCTTCACTTAGCATAATGTTTTTGAAGTTCATCCACATTGTAGCATATATCAATACTTCATTCCTTTTTAAGGCTGAATATTATTTCACTGTATAGATATACCATTTTTTAAATCCATTTATCAATTGATGGACATTTTGGGTTATTTCCTCTTTTGAACTGTTATGAAGAGTTCTATGAAGATTCATATACAAATTTTTGTGTGGATATATATTTTCAATTTTGGGGGTATATATACCTAGGAGTAGAATTGGCAAGTCATATAGTATCTCTCTGATTAAATTTTGAGGAATAGCCAAACTGTTTTCCAAAGTGGCTGTACCATTTTACTTTCCCATCAGCAAAGTAAGAGGGTTCCAATTTATCCACATCTTTGTCAATACTTATTATTGTCTATTTTTAAATTATAGCCAACCCAGTGGGTATTGAGTGATATCTCATTGCGGTTTTAATATGCATTTTCCTAATGACTAATGATTTTGAATATCTTTTCATGTGCTTATTGTTCATTTGTGTATCTTTTTTTGAGAAATATCTATTCAAGTCTTTTTTCATTTTTATTTTTATTTATTTTTTTAAAGATTTTATCTATGTTTTTGAAAGAGAGAGACACAGAGAGAGGGAACACAAGCAGGGGAAGTGGGAAAGGGAGAAGCAGGCTTCCTGCCAGGCAGGGAGCCAGATGTGGGCCTCGATTCCAGGACTCTGGGATCATGACCTGAGCCAAAGGCAGCCACTTAACGACTAAGCAATCCAGCCGCCTTCAAGTCCTTTTCTCATTAAAAAAAAAAAAAAAANAAAAAAAAAAAAAAAACAAAAAAAAAAACAAAACTGAAATTCTGTAGGTTTTTATTAACATGACAAATGGTAATTTTATATTACTAGTATTTGGGGGTTTTAGTTTATTGAGTATTAATAGTCAAGATTATTGTTGACATTTTTTCCTCTTTTCTTTTCTGCATTTATTGAGATGACCATACTTTTTGCCTTTAATCTATTGACATATCTAATTATTCCATAGATTTTTAAATTTTTAACTCATTGAATTTCAGGGATAAATAATACCTTGTATGTTCAATTGAATTTACCTATATAAAGTGCTTTGTCATACATATTAATATTGGGAATGGCATCTATTCAAAGTGCAGTAACAGATGCCTAATACAAGCCACTAACACAAATGCAGTAGTTCTTTTTGGAGAAAGCACAGGTTCAGAGGAAGTTCACAGCAGCCATTCATTATTTCTCCCTTGGAAATGCATTCTAATTGGAGAGATAAACCATTTGAACAGAGCATTATTATGATCAAGGAAAATGCAAACTCGCCCCCAGTCTTCTCTCATTTTACATTGAGTTGTTTTCTTGTTGAGTTTTTCTTGTGGTTGAATTTTAAGAGTTTTTTGTATATTCTGGATACTAAACCCTTTGCAGATATGTGACTTGCAAATATTTTCTTAAATTCTTAAATATATCTTAAATCAATGTTTTATAGGGATGCCTGGGTGGCTCAGTAAGTTAAGCATCTGCCTTCAGTTCAGGTCATGATCTCAGGGTTCTGGGATCTAATCTCACATTGGGGGGGGGGGTCCATGCTCCGCAGGGAGCCTACTTCTTCCTCTCTCTTTGCCTGCTTGTGCTCTTTCTTTCTCTCTCTCTGATAAATAAATAGGTAAAATCTTTAGAAAAAGCAATTTTTATAGTTTTCAGTGTAAAATTCTTGCATTTCCTTAGTTATATTTATTCTTAAGTATCGTAATCTTTTTGATGTTACTGTAAATGGAATTACTTTAAATTTCATTTGTGGATTGTCCATAGGTGGCATATTAAAATACAAATGAGTTTTGCATATTGATCTTGTAGCCTGGAACCATGCTGAACTTCTTTATTAATTCTAATAGTTTATTTGCAGATTCCTTAGGATTTTCAATACACAAGATCATGTCATCTGGAAATAGAGATCGTTTTATTTCTCTTCCAATTTGGATGACTTTTATTTCTTTTCCTCTCTCCTAAATTCCCTGGTAAGAACATGTAGTACAATGTTGAATAGATACGGCAAAGCAAGGATCCTTGTCTTGTTCTTGATCTTAGTGTATTTATCTAATTTTGCTTTTGACTCATTGTCTATCTAGAGAAAAATTTAAAAAGTTAAATTATACCAGGTCATTACCTTTCTTAAATACTCCAATGGGTTCCAGTTGTACTTAGAATAAATTCCAAATTATTTTTCTTGGCCCTCTATGCTATTTTCTCCAACCTTATCTCATTTTACTTTTTAAAAACTCTCTGCACAATAGCTACATGAATCATTTGTAGGATCTAAAATGCAACATGTTCTGTCCTTCCACAAGCCCTATACATATGCTACCTTTTTTGGGGGGGGGGACAAGCCAATTTCTTCAATTCCTTTACTTCTTTATCCTTATTTAAAACTACCTGGAAATATTCAATCCATGAAAGAATCAACCCACTTCCCATTTTTTGTGTTCTTAATATTATTTGTGAGTGCTGCTGAGAAAAAAAATCACATAATCTCAAGATTTGGTCTCAGAGTCTAGATGTGCCCAGCGTTTCTTCAATGTTTCATTGCTGTTGTCTTTCAGTGAATTTTTATAGTGACCATGTTGGACTTTGTCCAGTGTTCTTGAACCTCTGAACTCCCCCCACCCCCATCTCATTCTACTTTCTGTTTAGGGTTAAGCCCTTCATCTTTGTTTTGGATCTTTTCCCCTACTACCTCTTCTGTGACTTACTCCATCAATTATTCTCAATTTCTTCTGTAATTTCAATCTCTCTTTCACCTCCTGTCCCCATTGATTTTAAATATACTCAGACTGTTCACAGAAAAAAAATGAAAAAATAAATCAAAGCCTTTCCTTGTCTCTATGCCCATCTCCAGCTATTGTCCTCTCTCCTGCACTTCCTAGCCAAACTACCAGAAAGAATCATATAAGTTTTCTGTTTCCAATTTCTTACCTTCCCCTTTTCCACCCTGTTTGTATCACTACTGCTTTTACGAAATTGTTCTCACTAAGGCCATAAATAGCTTCATTTTTGCAGAATCAAATGGATAACTCAGTCTTTACATCTAAGTGATCTCTTGCTAGAATTTAGTCATCTCTTCCTTTATACATTTTCTTTTTCTATGTTCTATATCTTTTTAAACAATCTAAACACTTTAGAATTATAGAGTACAGAAATGGAAAAGCCCTGTAATCAGGATTGTTAACAGATCAGTGTTTATTATTCAAGCCTTTTTTCCCCTATGCCCAAACTAATATACTGTATATAATAATAATCTTTGGTGAAAAGGGTTTATATTATTCATAATTGTCTTGCAACCTCATTTGTAACTTATTATATCTTGGACCATTTCCCATGTTGGACCATATTATAGTTTGCCTCATTCTTTTTATGATTGATTCATCATTTTTTCAAGGCAAAGATTTTTTGTAATTTATGGAACTCTCCTACGTTAATGGGTATTTGTTTACAAATACTTGCAATTACAGACAATGCTGCAGTAAACATCCTTGTAACTTGTGTAAATGTTTCTGTGGGACAAAATTGTAGAGCTAGAATTAAACCATGTAAATGATATAAGGAGGTAATTTTATTTTAGTAGAAACATATGGTTATTTAAAAAGTTTGGGTAATACATCAAGTTTAAAGAAAATAAAAATCACCACCAATCTCCCATCCATAGATAACTAATATTATTTATCACTTAGTATGTGTCTAAAGTGGTATAATGCTGTCATTTTGTAATACATTGACTCATTTAACCTCTATGACAGTCCTGAAGGGTCAACATTATTATATACAATTTTATAGCTTAAGAAACTGAGTTTATGAGAGGATGAGGAAACTTACCGACAGTCACATGACTAGTAAGTTTAAGAATTTGCATTCTGGTCAAGGCACTGTGCTAGTGTCCCTACATGTGCAATACATGGAACTATTATCTCCATTCTCTAGATTGGAAAACTGAGACTTTTTGAGAGAGTTAGATGTCTTGCCCTGGGTCAACAATGAGTAACTGACAAAGCTGAGTTTCCAACCTGGGTCTGACTTCAAAGCCTATGTGTTTTCCTCTAGATTACATTTTCCATGTCTTCTTACTATTAATATTTTATGGATTTTTATGATTATGAAAGTAACTTCCTCTCATTTATGAAATTGTACAAACCACGATCAAGTTTAGATAAGAAAATGTACATAACAAGTTATCTTACCACCCACTACCAACTACTATTTTGGTATATTTTGTTCCATTATTTTCTATATCTGTAGGCCTTTCCTTTCCTGCCTTCTCGTATTTGCACATTTGTTCCTTTTGTTTAAACTCTTCTTCCAGATCTTCATTTGACTGATTTCTTGTCATTCAAGGCTAAGTTTAAATGTCATTTTTCAGAGAGTGCTTTCCTGACCATCTAACCTAAAGGAGTCCAGAATTACTTTCTAGCCCTTACCCTGTTTTATATTCTTCATAGTACCTGTTGCTTTTTACTTATTTATTTTTAAAATTTTGTTTTATTTTGTGTATCTATCCCAGAAGCTAGACAGTAACATACAGATGGTTGAGGACTATGTATATCTTGTTCTCGTCTGTATATCTTTTGTGCCTGAAACAGTGCCTGCTACATGGTATGCAATCAATAAATGTTTTGAATCCCTGAACTGATGAATACTCATAGAACAAGAGCAAAAGTAAGAGAACTATACAGATATTCTCTGATAGGTACAGCTGTCCAGATACCACATAACTCTGTTTGCTTATTGAATCATGTTTTTTTGGGCTATGCCTATCTCTCTGAAAATTTGAACCCTCAAACCATAATTTGCTCTCTTTATTACATTCAAGTGCTACACTCTCTAAAATATTTTAAATAGGTATTTGTTTATTGTGTATTTTCTCCAGTTAGAATATAAGCTGTAGGATGTTCTTCCATTTTGTTAATTGTTGTACCCCCAGCACATAGAATGATGTTTGGCACATAGTAGGTGCTCAATAAATATCTGTTGAATGAATGAATAAGCATCTCTTGATATCAGTGGTGGATTAGTGATCCTGCCTCTTAGACTAAGAAACCTGGATCTGTGGGCCACATGGATTGGATGGTCAGCATGGCCAAATGGCTTTCAGAAGGAGAAAAGCATGACAACAAAAAGCTAATATGTGTAAGGTACTTAAATTTTATCTCATAACAATATTTTGAGGTAGGTATGATCTCCATTATGTAGCTGAGAACATTAAGTCTTTAAAAGTTAAGTTCCTTAACTTAGGTCACCCAGCTAGGAAGTGACTGAGTAAGGAACTAATAATATCAAATAGAGTCTGAAGCTCAGTTGGCTAATATTCACCCACAGACTGTCAGAAGTTTAATGCAGTCCTCATCCTGGTTACTACCAGTTTTGGATCCAGTCTCAATTACGTAAGGATTGTTAAAGCACTAAGATATCCTTAGACTGATAAAACTGTTTTAAATTTATATCAACCTATTATTAAATATCTCACAATAAGGTGTGTTTTATAATCAGAAAATAAATAAAAAATGTTTTCTATATGGCCTAAACCACCATTGAAAGGCATATGAGAAACAGTAATAAAACATTTGCATCATATATTACAGGCAGAGGGCTAATATATTTAATATGTAAATATTTCATACATTTTACACCAGAGAGATTATCAAAGGAAAGTAACAAGAGATTTAGAGAAAAAAATCAATTTAAAGAGATGCTCTATAGTATTAATCATTTAAAAATTATGAATAAAAATAAAAGTACTTTTTGTACCTATCAGGATAACAAAGATGAAAAATGTAAATAACAGCCAGAACTATTCAGGATTGGCAAAACAGATATTTTCACATTCTATGGAAGACATGTAAATTGCTGGATTTTTTTTAAAAGATTTTATTTATTTATTTGACAGAGCGAGACCACAAGTAAGCAGAGAGGCAGGAAGAGAGAGAGAGAGGAGGAAGCAGGCTCCCCACTAAGCAGAGAACCCGACGCGGGGCTCAATCCCAGGACCCTGAGATCATGACCTGAGCCGAAGGCAGAGGCTCCAACCCACTGAGCCACCCAGAAGATCATATGGCACTACCTGCTAGTGTATTCATATCATTTGGTTCAGAAAGTCCACTTTTAGAAATTTATCCTACAAAAATCCTCTTTTAAATATAAAAACATGCATGCTTAAAAATTAATTGTGGTAATGGTTACAACACAAAAAAATTACAAGTGAAACATCAAAAAATATTGGAAACCTGAAAATGACCAAATCTCTACCAATGGAAGAAAAGATAGATATATTTGAGTATAGTACTTTCAAACAATAAAATATTCCACAGATTTAAAGAGAAATAAAGAAGCTTTCTTTGTATCGACAATAATATGTCCAAGATACATTAAGGGAGAAATTACCTTGCAACAAAGTTGTAATTGTTTTGTAAAAAATATATGTAAGCGTATATATGCACTGTCAAATTAATGAAAAATACATAAAATATTAATAATATTTTTAACTGGGAAGTAGAAGAGAGTGACTTTCCCCTTTTTGCTTTTATGTATTTCTAAATTTTCTATAATGAAAACGTACTATTTGTGTAATAAAAAGTTAAAGATTGAGAATGTATTTTCATCAGAAATTATTAGGGTCTGTTAGTGGAAGTCTAGGTTATATAATATCCAATACATTCAGTATGCTGTAAATTCTTTTTTAGCTTCATGGTATAGATTAGAGTATAACTTCAGAGAAATTATATGTGACATTTTAAATGGGTGAGGCCACACTTTGGTGTCAGTGGAAAGTGTATCCAAAACTACTTTCAAGAATTGACATTACTTCAGAAAATAAAAGAAAAATAAATAGGAAAGTGTAAATCCGTAAAAGAACTTGAATAACCAAATCAACCTTAGAACATATCTGGATGCATCATTCTCCCTGATTTCAAACTACATTGCAAGTCTATAGTAATTAAAACAGTATGATATGAGCGTAAGAACAGATACATTTGTTAGTGGAGCAGAATAGAGGGCCCAGAAATAAAGCCACATATGTATGGTCAATTAATTTATGACAAAGATATACAATAGGGAAAGAACCTTTTTTTCAATTAGTGGTGTTGGGAAAGCTGCACAGCCATATACAAAAGAATGAAACTGGACCACTTTCTTACACCACATACAAAAATTAACCCAAAATGGGTTAAAGATTTGAACATAACATCTGAAACCATAACAATGAATCTTGGGACAATGAAAAAATAAAATAAAGTTTAAATAAAAAAATAATTAAAAAAACATCTGAAACCATAAAACTCCTAGAAGAAAACATAGGTGATAACTCCTTGACATAGGTCTTGGTAATTATTATTTTTTTAGAATTTGACACCAAAAGCAAAAGTAACAAAAACAAAAATAAGTGGGACTGCATAAAACTAAAAATCTTTTGCACAGAAAAGGAAACCATCAACAAAATAAAAAGGCAACCTACTAAATTGGAAAAGATATTTGCAAATCATATATCTGATAAAGAGCTAATATCCAACATACATAAAAAATTCATACAACTCAATAACAAAAAGCCAAACAATCTGATAAAAAAAATGGACAGAATATTTGAATAGACAATTTTCTAAGGAAGACATATGGATGAACAACAACATATGAAAAGATGTTCTGCATTATTCATCATCAGGGAAATGCGAATCAAAACCACCTTACATATGTTAGAATCGCTATTATCAAAAAGAGTAGAAATAATGAATGTTGGCAAGGATGCGGCAAAAAGGGAACTAAATGCACACAGTGAAAATGTGTACTGTTGGTGAAAATGTAAATTGGTGTAGTCACTACAAAAAAACAGTATGGAGGTTCCTCAGAAAATTAAAAATGGAACTACCATGTGATCTAGCAATTCTGCTTCTGGGTATTCTTCTGAAGAAAACAAAAATACTAACTTGAAAAGATACATGAACTTCCATTCACTGTACCATTATTTACAATAGCCCAGATATGGAAACAGCCCAAGTGTTCAACAATGAAATAACAGGGAAAGAAATTGTATAATATATATGCACAATGGAATATTATTTAGCAATAAACAAGAATGACGTCTTGCCATTTATGAAAACATGGATTGAATTCAAGGCATTATGCTAAGTGCAGTAAGTCAGACAAAGAAAAATACCTTATGATCTCTTTTATATGTGTATTGTATATATATATTTATATTGTACATATATGTATGTATGTATAAGTATGTATTATTTTATATTATATATATTTCTATCTATCATCTATTTTTTTTCTGAAGCACATACATTGTGATTGCCAGAGGCAGAGGATGGGGGTGGTCAAAATGAGTGAACTGTTCAAATTTCATTTTGTTTTTACTTTAAATGAAGTGAATACATTTTTTGTTTAAATAGAGAAAGAGTAGTCTTTTCAACCAGTGGTGCTGGAACAATTAGAAGTCCATACGAAAATATGAACCTAATCACAGATATTACACCTTGTACAGAATTAATCTAAAGTGTGTTATATACCTAAATGTAAAATTCAGGTAAATTGTAAAATTGTAAAATGTAAAAATACTATAAAAATTCTACAAGAAAACATAGAAGAAAATCCGTGTGAACTTGGGTTTGTGATGACCTTTTAAATAAAACACCAAAAAATACAATCTATTAAAGAAAAAAAGATGATAAATTAAACTTTGTTAAACTTAAAATCTTTCATTCTGTGAAAGACACAGATGAACTTATAGAAGCTCTTGGTTTCTAGCAGTATTCTTCAAATAAAAGGAGCCAAGTCTCTTTGAAGAAAAGCCTAGTTCTAGGACTGGGATAGGTACATACAAGATAAACCTGGAGCATATTGTAGTGCCACAAAGTAGGAAGAACTAAAAACAAAATGAAGCAAAATGCCATACACAACTGTGGGAGAATGTTAAAAGACACAGAAGAAACTGAAAGAGCTTCTTATAGACAAAGGTGGAATAGTTGGAGGGGCCAAATAAGTAATATAGTATTGGATTATAACAAAGTATGAGATAAATATCCATAAACCCATATTAAGGTAAATAAGTGATTAAATAAATAAATTAAAAAAAAACAAATAGAGAAGAATAGCCAAGTTTCCTTTACAGAAAAATTCCAAATAATTTATATAGATACTCCCTCCTCAAGGTGTGGGGAATGGGCATAATTCTCCACTCCTTAAGTGGGACCTGTGTATAGTGACTTCCTTCCAAATAGCACATTATAGAATGGAGGAAAAAGAGTAATTTTATAGTGAATAAATCAGATAAACACTGCTTCTGGCAGGTGATCACAGTTTATATCCACAGTGATATCATGTTGGTAGCATGAACTCTTGCTATGATGTGACGAGAATATCATCTTACCTTCATGGCTCTTCTCCCCCAAACCCATAACTCCAGCTTAATCATAAAAAAAAAAGAAATCCCAATGCAGATTTGTTCTACAAAATGTCTCTCCAGTACTCCTCAAAAATCTTTAAAATCATCAAAAACAGGGCAAGTCTGAGAAGTGTCATAATCTAGAGAAGCCTAGCAGGAAACACATCAATTGAATGTAGTGTGGAATCCTGAATGAAATCCTGGAACAGAGAAGCATTAGGTAAAATCAAGTAAAATCTGAATAAAGTATGAATTTCAGGTAATAATAACATTTAAGAAGGGGAAAGTATAAATCCCCTAGACTATGTAAATCTGATGCAGGAGAAATGCCAACAGTCTCATTAAGATGTGAATGATGGGGAAATATCATGTTAGACTTTCCAATGAGAAGCTGATTGAATAAAGAGGGTTTGGAAAATAACCCCAATCCCACAGAGACCTACTGACCACAGACGCTGGAAGTGGAAAATGTTAAGAGAAAAGCTGGTCTGTTCTCTGGAAGAAAGGGTCAAGGATAGGGTGAGGGTCAAGGATGGCTGTTGCATACATAGCTTGGTAATCAAAAATACTCTTTTGACATTCAACATTGACATTTTGAAGCAGCCTTGACATAACAGCTGCATTAAATCAGCCTAGTCAAAATGTCCTGCTTTCCTCTGAGAGAAAGGGCCTCTGCAAGGGAAACTAGCATTAAGGATGACAATGAGCATGCCTTGAGAGACTTGGGATTGAACAGAGACCTATAATAAGAAAACCTACCCAGTAATTAGAGTAATATTTGTGCAAATTTTGCCTCTTGTGACTAGGAAAGTACAACCATTTCCTTAACCAGTTTGATGGAACTGGTCATAGGCTTATCATCAGTTATTTTTTTAAAAAAGATAAAAAATAAAAACAATAATATAAATACATGGAAGCTACAGTGGAGTGCTTTCCTAAATCCCAAAATAATTTGGAAATAAGCATACAACCTGAGAGTTTAAGAAGAATAATCTACTGGGGCACCTGGGTGGCTTAGTCGGTTAAGCATCTGACTTTTGATTTCATCTCAGGTTGTGAGATTGAGACCCACATTGTTCTCCATGATGATCATGGAGACTGCTGAGGATTCTCTCTCTCCCTCTCTCTATGTCCCTCCATTCCCCACTAGTGTGCATTCTCTCTCTCTCTCTACTGAAGAAGGAGAAGGAGAAGAATGAGAATGAGAATGAGTATG
>NW_019154207.1:856558-915704 GCF_002288905.1 Enhydra lutris kenyoni | reverse complement strand
AGAATAAGAATAAGAATAAGAATAAGAATAAGAATAAGAATAAGAATAAGAATAAGAATAAGAATTATCTACTGGCAGTGTTGATTGTTATCTAACTCCTGGACTAAAGATGGAGATAATCACTACATGTATTACTGAAGGATCTGTGTTTCAGTTCTACAACCAAAGGGAACCAGCAGTAATCTTATGGTGGCAGGGCTGAAATGCACTTGCATTTACTGAGAAAAATCCAAATCCAAACTGTCCACAATAAAAGCAGTAATAAGTGGCAGACATCAGAAATCATACAGAAAATGTAGAAATTTTTGGAATAAAATGAAGGAATGGATGGCATAAGTTTGACTCATGAGGTGGTAGAACTTCAGAAATATTCAAGACGGAAAGGAGAGGTAGAATGACCCAAACATATCTAAGATATTGTGGATCTCTGGCCTTTAAGGAGAGGGCATCTGCAAGGGAAGATGACCATAGTAAGCCCCATACTATACAACATCCTTGTGGATCAACACAGGCCTGTAGTGAGAAAGCCTACTAGGTAATCAGAGGAAGCCTGGTACAGAGACAGTAAGCAGAACTTTATTGCGAAGGACTATATATTCAGGTTGATAGACTCCAGTTCTCGTGGGGCCACTGATCACTAACAGATGACCAAGCAACAGATGGGATAGAGATGTATCTGCAGATATCTTCTTGGCAGGAGATTCAGAGACCAGAAAGTTCTCCGTTAACAATGTTCTCATACTATATAAGACTTCACATTCCAGAACTTTGGCACAGCTCCAGGAAATTAGAGGAAAGTGATGTAAGAGAACTGTATATCCATCTCGCCCAACATGGGCGATATGATCAGACTGACAATGAATACACAAGATGAAAATAAGGTTTGCCTAAGAATAAAATAAAGAAGGTGTAACATCTCTTTGGGAGACTGTGAAAGCAAACCCTCTCCCTCTAAATCTGAATTAAATCAATTTCAGAAAGACAAGCAATTGAAAACTATACAATATGATGTAAATAGTGCCTAGTCAGTTTAAATGTTAAAGGTGGGATTCCCTAACTTGAGAGCAAAAATTATAGTGGTGTGATTAAGTAAATCTTGGAATAATGAAGGAACAAAAAATTATATCATTATTATCATTATTATCTCTTAATTTTATCTTATTCTTCTTTTGACATTCAAAATTTGAGGTTCTTTCTAACATTAACATAATATTAGCCACACTTACAGTTTAAAAGGAGGCAAGAATACTGTCAATTAGAAAGTGAATCTAAAGGTTATTTGTGTTTGCATTATAGAGTAGCAACAGAAACAGGTGGCTGATCTGGAATATTACTTCTGAGTGTTGTTACTACACTGAAGAGTTATTTATAGCAGTGGTGCCAAGCATTAGGAAATGAAAATTTCTGTTTTTCCCTGTTAGTGTTTAGTATCCTGAACCCTTTCCTTCACTTGTGAAAAGATAATAACTTCAGCTTCCAAGAGATACTGTAGTGATTTACAAGTACCCCAATGGAAACTCAGCATCAACTTACTAACCAATAGTAAGGACCCATTTATAACATGAATCAGTGAGATGATAGGCACTGAATTGAAGAATAAGAGCCACATTTCTGAACTCTTATTTAGGATTTGAGTATTGATTGCTTGGATATGCAGTTACATGTATTTATGGACTATACCATCTGCTAGATCAGGGTTTGTAAGTATGGCCTGTGGGTCAAATTCAGCCCACCCTCTGTTTTTATAAATAGTTTTATTGGAACACACTGACAATATTTTAGCACTACAACAGCATAGTTAAGTAATTGAGCCAGAAACTACATAGTCCCAAAAGACCAAAATATTCACTATCTGGCCTTTTACTAAAAAAAAATTTTGCTATTCTTCAGGCTAGATGGTCAAAGTAGATAGAAACCAACCAATATAATTCTTTCATCAGGTCCACTCCAGCTGAAATTCTGTATTAGGTCTTCTGTTCTTTTTGTCTATCCTCTCTTTTTCTGGAATTGTTTATACAAGCCTGGGGACTAGTATCTTAATTCTCAATGAATTAGTCATCTTAGGGATAATAGGTTTAAGAGATTAATATAACCCTTATTTCTTTCTGAAGAATATTTTATTTATTTGTTTATTTATTGATTGTTTTTTTGGCATGTGAAAATTTATTATTGTCATGTTTTAATCAGCAAAATTTATGATCTTGGTCTTTCCTTTTGGCCTTTGCATAAGGGCAGAAGAGAGACATTAGCTACTTTAATTACCCTAAATGAACTCCAGGAATGTCACCAACAGTATGATCTTTGTGACCAAATCCAGCAGCCAGAACCTCATCCTTTTCCTCAATAAAATTCAAACAGCCATTATTGGGTACAAAGGCTGTGATTTTTTTTTTTTTTTTTTTTTTTTTTTTTTTTTTTGCCATTCTTGATCACGTAGACCCTGACACACTTCTTGATGGCAGAATTTGGCTTTTTGGCTTCAACCCCTATTTTTTCCAGCACAATTCTCTTTGCATGGGCAGTGCCTCCAAAAGTGTTGATCTTCAGAACTGTGCTCAAAAGGGCTTTCTTGTATTGTTTATGATGCCATTTCTGGGGGGCGCCTGGGTGGCTCAGTGGGTTAAGCCGCTGCCTTCGGCTCAGGTCATGATCTCAGTGTCCTGGGATCGAGTCCCGCATCGGGCTCTCTGCTCAGCCAAGAGCCTGCTTCTCTCTCTCCCTCTCCTCTCTCTCTCTCTCTCTTCCTGCCTCCCTGCCTGGCTTGTGATCTCTGTCAAATAAATAAATAAAATATTTAAAAAAAATGATGCCATTTCTGATCTCGTCAGCAGCTACGGAGCTTTCTGGAAGTACTAAGACCAGGACTCTTGCCCATCCTGCCGGCACCACAGGCCTGAGTAAAGAGCTCTAAAGAATTTTTTTTAAAAGTAAGCAAACAAAAATACCTCATATCAAATCTGGATGAGAAGCAATTGGACGTGGACATTCTGTCATTGTGGCAAGCAGCATCAAAGTCACAGATATGAATGACTGAGACCTGAGGACTCTAACAGAATACAAATATCTAGGAGAGAAACAAGTGAAACTGCATCTTGATGAGGATGAGAAGGGACAGGATCTTTGTGGCAGAAGCTTGAAGTGAATGATGGGGATGTACCTTAGGACTTCGTAGGGATCTGGGAGAGATGGTGTTTCAGATTATACTAGTACATTTAGAGAAAAACATAAGTGTGTGAAGGCTCTTAAGATTGAAAATTTATGCAAGGCTTTGCTGGACCTTGAGCTTTCTGGCTCACTCCATGAAAGGGCCTCTTATACACAGGGGCCTCTCAGAAGGGGAGACACCAGCTGTGAGTTATATTTTAAAGTTCTAGAAAACAGGCTACACAGAGGGTCTGTGTTTATATTATGAGTCACAGCAGGGACAGGTGGTGGGTCTGGAACTTAATATCTGCAAATGATGTCTCTGACTGCCAGGATTGTTCAGAGGAGTTGTTTGTTTGTAGGAGTGAGTTTGGAAAAGAAATGAGGAAATGAAAAGGATTCTTTCTCTCAGTGACCATTTAAAATACTGGAATCTTTCCTTGAATTTGTTAAGGAAAAATGGTACCAATATACAAGGACTGTTGTAGCAACTTAAATTCATCAACAAAATATGAGCGGAAACTCCAGTGAAAAGAACTGAATGCTAGATAGTACCAGCATTGGGAATAATATAAGAGTGAATAAATAAATGAATGAATGAATGATGGGGGCTATTCTGGATAAGGAAAAACTAAAAGTAAACACTCTATTTTTCTTGAATAGAGCATCCAAATTCAAATTAACTGCTTGGAAACTTCATTATCTTGTCCTTAAGTCTCTTTCTTTTACTCCTGGATTTATATCTCTAAAATGTTATGTGCCTTTTGACAGATGTCTTAGCTTGTCACCATAATATCTATCAGCATTTTGTGGGTCCATTCCTCACTCAGCAAGATTGACATCAAGGACACATTATACATAACTGACAAGGAAGTCAGGCCAAATACAATTTGCTGTATCCATCTAAATTTTGCCTTAACTGTTTTGACAAAGTTCTGAATTATAGAACAAAAGAGAAACTTGGCAAGACTGGCAACAACAAAGAAAGAGGAAGGTACAGCACTGCTCTATATAGAAATCCACACACATGTACACATATTCACACAAACATAGAAATAAACAGAAAAACTTGTTTTGGACTTCCACTCCTTATACCTTACTGCTGGTGGGGCTATCATCACCCAGCCCATTATTAAACCAGGGGCATTTGAAGAGGAACAAGGAGGACATGTTCCACAATTCTGATGAGAAAATTCAACCTTCAATGTGAGTTACAGGGTAGTAATAAAGACAGAGCTATTTCCTCCAAATTTTGCCTTCTGTTCTAGGTAGATTTATGAAGACCCATTGAAGTATCTGACCCATACTTAGCTCTATTTCTGTTAAAATTTGCACTAATTTATGAGTGTAGAATGGATAGTGAAAAACATTAAGTCTGAAATGTATTTTACAACTCATTTGGCTTTGCAGTTGTGCTAAACTGTTGCCTGAGATAATATAACTGGCTTTTGACTGATTAGGACCGTCTTAGTCCAAAGAACTCCTTTCTGCAGTGTCTGCCCCAGCAGTCCACTTCCAGTTCTTGAGGCCAGATGTTCTCTTGAATTCCGTAACTTCGCTCACATTGTTACCTCTGCATGCTGTGTCTTATACCCACCAGTACTCACTCAGTGTTTTTTATTTCTTGGTGGTGTTGATAATAGTCATGTCATGCTTTTCATTGGGCTAAGAAGCTAGGGCTAGACACTCCAGGAACTTGAATTAGCCTCATGTCAGTGTTTTGGAATGGAAAGAGCACTGACTGGGGAAATAGAAAGGCCAGATATGAATTCTAGGTTCTGTCACTTATATACTACTATAATATTCAATTAATGAAATGTAAGAATGCTCATCTGAGGAATTGAGATAATAAATGTTGCCCCTTAGGCTTACTTTAAGTATTAGAGAAGATGGCACATGGAAATCTGCTAACACACTAACAAGTACAGTTCATATGAGTTTTCTTAGATCTGTAGAGAGCAGGATCCATGTCCATCTGAGTCTCATTTGTGTTTTATAAATGTTTGTTGACATTTCATAAATAATTTCCATTTGAGTGCCCAATATGTAGTGTTTTGCTATTCATACAAATTCATTTCTGTTAAAGTAATACCTTGGCCTAAACAGATCTTCCCAGATGAAAACCCAGAGTGTTTGTCCAGCTTGGGTCTTAAGGGTTTCCACAGCACTCCAGGATAGTTAGGTAGGCTTCCCAATTTCATCTTGGTGATCAATCCAGGCTGAAAGAAGAGAAGTGACTCACCGAGGGTCCTATCCTCAGGGTATTTCCAGTCCTGGAAACCAGGCAGCTCTTCTGACCCTCTCTCTAGCATCCTGCCAGCACATTTATCACTGTAGCTTTGTGCTCCTATAGTCTTTCTGGGGCTAAAAGAATAAGAGTGTCAACCATATTTTGGACCTTCCCAATGTTTACCTTTAGATACAGAAAAGGGAGAGGTGGGAAATTCAAAGGAAAAAGAATGAATATTTTTCTCCTAATTGAACTCAACACACAAATAATTCTATTAGATTGAAAGATATGAAATTACTGTTTTTGTAGGTCAAAAATGACTGAACATCAGCAATTTCATGTGGTTTGGTTAAATATAACAAATAATGTACTGTTTCCTACATAATGTAAATGTCTGTGGTTTTCCTTTTGTAGCCATTCCAAATGCTTTTAAACATATAGTTGTTCAACTGCATTTATGGAAATGCTGTCTCTGCTATAGAATAGAGGGGATGGGATGAGAAGTAAACTTCTGCTGAGTACCTAGTATGGGCCAGAAACTCTGTTAAGCATTTTACCTACTTTTTCTCTATGCTCAAAAATGCACAGTAGACACCAGTATCTCTTTAATTATTCACTTTGTCATTAAGTATGTGCTGTGAAGCTCAGAGAAGTTAGTTACATTTTCCAAGTTTACACAGTCAATAAAAAGCAGAGGAGGTGTTTTAATCCAGTTGTGCCTGACTTAAAGGCCTAAGCTCTCTTCACACTGCCATATGGCTTTCCCTTTAGGGTAAACTTTTATTTTTGTTATTTTTATTGTGTTATGTTAGTCACCAAAAAATACATCATTAGTTTTTGATTCAGTGCTCCAAGATTCACTGTTTATGTACAAAACCCAGTGCTCCAAATGCAGGGCCAAAGTTGATCTAAACTTGTTTGGTATAGTTCAAATGGAGTCATAGACATTCAGTTGGTTAGTAGTATTTATCTTCTTCAAATGGGCCTGTGTAGTAGGGAGTTTGCTATATGAGTTTGGAATTTAGGAGAAGTAAGTTATGGGATGAAGTTATGGAATTGGATTCCCCCTGCCTGGCACATAATAATATCCAATAGGTATTTCTTGAGTTAATGAATTATTGGATGAATTATAGATTTTGAGAGTCACCAGCAAGTAAAATCAAATGTGTGTCCATCTAATTTTTTTCTATGTATATCCATTTTTAAACTGTTTGAGGTCATACTATACAAACTGTTTCATCATCTCTTTAGAAATAACTTCTATTTGATTTTTAGTGGGTACAAATTTCCAGGATCTAAAACTCAGCTGGTAAACAAATCTCTGTTTTTATATAACTAATCTTAGTACGCATTTTGAACCCCACTCTACCTATTGCAAAAAAAAAAAAAAAATCTTGCCAGCTGAAGGTCATGACCTCAGTCATCTTAGGGTTTTCTCAATCAATTCAGTGTGAGATAAATCAATTGAGGCTGGAATTTAAGTCCCGTAGGTGGGGGACTTATACTACATCACTGAATCATGAATGGGTGTGAGTAAGTAAGAATAATTTGTCTGGCAGCAGTTAGGCATGGAAGAACAAGTAACCACCCTTAAATGATGTTGGGGGGATATAACCAGTATCTATCCTTATCCACCTCACAAAAGGGGACCCTGAAGATGATAACACCTATTTGTTGGTTTGTATATGCAAATTACTATTGTAGATAAATTTTGTACAGCAACTTTGTTCTTACTTTCTTTGAGGGGTGATACCTACAGAAATATATTTTCTTTGTAAGGGAAAATTATTTCCTAGGGGTAGTAAGTGTGGCAAGATGAAATATAGTCCTATATATCTTTTAACTTGTGATATTTCCCTCTCCCTATTTGGATATCTGAGAAACTATAGCCTCACAGGAATTCTAGGTGTCACCATAATGTGGGTTATAGTATAATAGGAATGGCTTCCTTTCATATGAGGGTCAGAGAAGGCCCAAGGTAGATCCACTCAGTTTACCATATCCCTCAGAGGTGTGCCACACAGTCCAATCTTTCTGTGTTCACAGCAAGGGAAAAAAGCTAGCTGAACAAGAGTGGTTGTGGTCCTGAGCCAGTCTCAAGGTCAGGATGAGATGTTGCAGAATCGCAACACGAACCATATAGGTTTAGATGGGAATTCAAATTCAAATATCTTAGGGGATGTCACCAAGGACAGTAAAAATCAATACACTACATAAGCTCTGAAAATTTAAATATCATATGATGGGAAGTAGAGACATAAATTAATTGGATTTATCATACATTCACAAACAAAGATGAGAAGAACTGAATTTACACTGAATTAGAGACTGTATACTTCTTACAAAAGAATTGGGGCTCAAGGGGCGCCTGGGTGGCTCAGTGGGTTAAAGCCTCTGCCTTCGGCTCAGGTCATGATCCCAGGGTCCTGGGATCGAGCCCCGCATCGGGCTCTCTGCTCACCAAGGAGCCTGCTTCCCTTCCTCTCTCTCTGCCTGCCTCTCTGCCTATTTGTGATCTCTGTCTGTCAAATAAATAAATAAAATCTTAAAAAAAAAAGAATTGGGGCTCAAAATAGAGATTAGATTCAGTTACAATGTAGAAAAGTATACCAAATAACACTTCTTGTACTTCTGTGCTTTGCTATGTCTTGAAAATTCACACCTGCCATATTTTTTCCTCCTTGTAAAAATTATATTTATTTATTGGAGGAATTTTATAAAACATAGCAGAATTTCAGCTCTTGATCAGAGCCAGAAATGAAGCTTAAATATCTTAGACAAAAGAGGGAAAGAAGGGGTGAGGGGAAGGATCATTGCTCTAAGCCTGTATGAAGACATATCTGAAAGTTATTTCGGTAAAGGAAATATTGCTAGAATCCCCAGTTATTTTCAGAACTCTTTAAGACATGTGAAAGAACTACATAGTTGTAAAAAATTTAAATAATACAGACATGCATAAGGTGAACTTTTTTGTATTTCCCTTCTTCCGAAGATATCCTTTGATTTAAAAGTTCTTTAATAATTTCTTTGCTTTTACTGTACTAACATCTATGTATATATGCACACACACAAAATTGTTCATATCCTTGCCCTATTTTTCTGTTGGTGTGTAAGTGCTGTTTATATATTAGGAATATTGACCACTTTTATAATACACTTCACAAATCTTTCAAGATTTTTTATGGCTTTTAAATGTATTCATGATGATTTTTGTCATATAGAATGTGTTGATATTTTGCTTATGTACAAAGTTAAGCATAAATAAATTTGGATCAGAAACAGTGCATGACTACTAAATGTATAAGCCACTCTCTTAATTATATAAATCTGAAAGTCTCCTTGCTGCCAGCTCCAACTGAGCTTCCAGTCAGTAGCATGCATCAACCTTTAGTATGAAAAACTGAGGCTCTTTTTGAACTTTTGACCATCCCAGAAATCCAGTTGAGACCATCTAAAACCAAAGAACCCCCTCGCCAAACCAAAGCATCATTACAAACAATAATAATAAATTGTTGATGTTTTAAGCCTCTATCTTTGGGGTGACTTGTTATGGATCAGTAGATAACCAAATACTGCCTACATTTGGATTGGTTGAATAAGGGAAAGACTATGTATATATTTGTGAATAGCATACAGACTTCTATTTAGATGGTAAGCTTTCAGAGTTCAAGGATTGTATAATTTGAATTAGCTTGATAAAGCATCCATGCTTGGTCATACATGTAAATACATATTATGTTCTCAAGATCTGACAAACTGTGACTCCCTGAACCACCTCATGAAAGTGTGTCTCCTATATGGGGACTTCTCAGAAAAGAGACACAAGCTTCAGATTATATTTCAAAATTCTAAAAGACAGGGAGTTGCTTACAGAGGCTACTACATAGTTAATGAGTTTAAGCGCCTAATGTCTGCATATGATACCTTGTGACTGTATTTTTTTTTTTTTTTTTTGAGCATGGTAAGAATGGTCCCATGGTTTTGAAACATAAAGAAAGGAAAGAAATGGCCTCATTCTCTCTGATTATTCCCTATCCTGGACTGACTTCTTTCATTTTGAAAGAAAGAAGTTGATCAACATCCAGGGGGTGCTGCAGTATTCCATAATCACCAACAGACCCTTACTATAGAATTCAATGAAAAAGACTGTACATGCTCTTGCTAAAATTCAGTTTGTTACATAGCAGAAGTGAGGGAGAAGAGAAGAAAAAAAAAACCTTAGAATAAGAAAAAAAAGTACCATATTTTAATAGAAAGGATTCTGAATATTAGTTGTTTGGACACCTTGCTGTCATGATTGCATCTCTAGAGTGGGATGTATAGTTGTCCCAGACAGTCAAAATAACATTCATTAACATTCAGTACATCCATTCCCCATTAGCAGAGGTGGTGGTGTCAGGGTCAGCATACCCTGAACTCAGTTCAGGTATGATTTTATTATAATCACATATAAGTGAGCTTAAATTATTTGATAAAGGCCCAGATTTAGAGATAAAAGAGAATCCCCAACGAGAGGACAGCAATGAAACTGCAGAAAGGCATGCAGAAAATTGTAGGCAGGGACAGAGATACAAGCAACACGTTTGTGTGTGTGTGTGTGTGTATTTATAGAACACTGCTGTCTCAGAACAATCCCTCTTTCAGAACAATCTCTATCTCGAGGCCGGCTGGAATAATTAAATGAACAGACAATATAAAGAAGTAATCATAGTGAGAGTTCCCTCAGCTTGTTCCCTAATGGGCAGTCTTCATGGGTTTTGGGGTGGCCTCTGAATTCTACCAGGTACCCTGGGGATTTAAAAGATAAAATTAGGGGCACCTGGCTGGCTCAGTAGGTAGACCATGTGATTCTTGATCTCGTGGTCGTGGATTTGAGCCCCACATTGGGTGTAGAGATCACTTAAATAAACAAGATCTTTAAAAGGTAATTATAGAAGATAAATAATTAGTAAAAGACATATATTGGGTGACAATTCTCTAGAGGCCTAATTTTCCTACATATAATTCTAGTTAAATTGATTCCTTGTACATGAAAGAGCTTCTTACTTCCCTTCTGAGGACTCCGAGTGCTTGCAAAAATGGGTATTTCATTGATCTCCACAACATTTCTGAATGCTTGTGGGTGCTTTGTCTTTTTATCATCTATCACTAGGAGCTGGGACCCAGACAGCATTCCTGACTCTTGTTCTTGTCTCCTGCCTGCAGATTCATCATTATGCATGCCGTTTCTACTATATCTTAATATTCTGAGGCTCAAGGAATATAGAATCTTCCAAGCCATGTGTATTTATCATGTCAATCTAAAAGGTCCAAGTGGGTTAGGAAAAGCACAATGATTGAACTTTATCAGCCAATGTGTTCCATTATACAGAAAGGATGTTGGATCACATTCATGATATAAATAGATGTTTAATTTTCTTTTTGTTGTCACATTTCTGAATGTTCTCTATGATATAGTTATGTTATTGAGTTCAGGGCAGAGTTATATTTGCTAAAAAAAGAGAAGAGATGGAGTGGGAAAAAGTAATGTGTTAAATTTTCAGACAGAATGGTTGAGTGCACTACATTCCATATGGTTCCTTTGAAACCTGGATAAAAATCCCTTTGTACAGACCAAGAAGTTATGTCTTGGAGATGCTAAGTAAACTTTCCAAGTTTACACACCTTAAATGAGTGGCAGAACAGGATTTTAACCTATGTTTGCCTATTTAAACCCTATGCTCTCCCCATGTTAATACCCTATAGACTTCTATTTAGATGGTAATATCATATAGACTTCTATTTAGATGGTAAGCTTTTGGAGTTCAAGGATTGTATAATTTGAATTAGCTTGATAAAGCATCCATGCTTGATCATACATGTAAATACATATTATGCTGTAGTTGGATAATAGGGCTTGGAACTCTGAAGAAAAGGCCTGTGATAGAGATATGATTTGGTCTGGTAGTGCCTTGCACTTACTATGTGTACAGTAAATATTTGTTGAATGAGTAAAAGAAAGAGAGAAAAAAATAAATTTGTATTTGTTAGTCATCAGTTAGAGAATAAAACTTAAAAAAATCTCCTTTTAAAAATTATGTGATTGAAAACAGAATTGGGATAATTCCATACAAACTATTTAATAAAATGCTTTTTATAAATAAAGGAAATTGGGGGTGCCTGAGTGGCTCAGTTGGTTGAACGTCTGACTCTTAGTTTCAGCTCAGGTCATGATCTCAGGGTCCTGGGACCGAGCCCTGCATAGGGCTCAGTGTGGAGTCTGCTTCAGATATTCTCTCTCCCTCTTCCTCTGCACCTCTCCCTGCTCATAATCTCTCTCTTTCCCTCTCTCTCTAAAGTAAATAAATAAAATCTTAAAAAAAGTGTATTTCTTTTGTTTTGTTTCACATTTTGTTGTGAAAAATGGTATATTTAGTAGATGTAATACATTGTACACTCACAAAGTTAATGCAAGGTAAAAACTGTAACACTTTTAGTATTGTCTAGAACACAGTAAACTTTGAACAACAACTACTTCTGTCTCCTTGCCTTGTTTTTCCCATTAAAGATATGATTTTCATATAAATTAAATAATAAATTTATTATAGAGAATATTTAAAGATGCTGACAGCAACATATGAAAATATAAATACATTTTTAATAATCTGTGAGCTTTAGTGTTATTTTTGAGTTGTAGGATGGATCACCTGATAAATATGGGAGAAGGGAAAAATAACCATTATGCTGTTTCCTTTAATTTTGTGTGTTTTCCTTTCTCTTCTATTACCTTCTTGTGGATAATTAGAGAAATAGTTTCCTACTGAGTCCAAGAAATAAATGACGCTAATGACTCTGCTCATTAGAAGACCAGAGATAGAAGATCAGGGATCCAGATAGCAGACCTCTTACCAACTATTTTTTAGATGGGCATGTTTCTTCCTCTGGGATGGCCTCATTTCCAAAATATGAAATGCTGTATATTAGATTGGGCAATAAGAAATTGATATTATTTTGGCCAGAAATGCTCTAATATTGAAAATTTCATACAATTCATTTTAATATAACAGTGAGTAGGAGTATGGGCTTGCTATGATAAGACCTGGGTTTAACACAAGGTTCCACATCAAGCTAGTTGAATCTTCTGCACCTCAAGTTTCTCACCTTTCAAATGGGGATAAGAACTCTATCTACACCACTATGTGTAGTCGAGAATTAAGTGTAATAACATAAGTAAAGTGTTAGATACATTGCAAATGGTCAATAAATATTAGTTACATTTATTGTTGTGTTGTTGTTGTTATTATGCTTGACTTTCCAGAGAGCAAGTAATGGGGGAAATGTTACTTTTTAGCTATTAGAATGTTCTATGAAGAAATAATATTAAAAGAGGATAAGATTGGTGGAAAAATCTGAGATATAGTGAAATAGAACAGAATAAAACTCAGTCCCCAGAAGATTTTAAAATGTGATAAACTTGGCATTTCTAACCAGTAGGTAACATGTATTTTTCTAACCAGTGGTAACATGTATTATTCAGGAAGTGGTGTTGGGTCAGTTGATAAACTTTTCATTAAAAAATGTAACTTTGATCCTTTTCTCACACCATAAAATACGAAGTAAAAAAAAAAAACAAACCCACCATGGTACTTGAACAAAAACTAATATACAGTTTAAGGAGGGCACAGATTGCATGGAGCACTGGGTGTTATATGCAAACAATGAATCAAGGAACACTACATCAAAAACTAATGATGTACTATATGGTGACTAACATAATAAAAAAATAATAATTAAAAAAAGAATTTTTAAAAACCCAGAAGTTTAATCACATTACACTGTGTGTATTTTAAGTATTTGGCACTCAAATTCTTTAGTAATTTCTAATTAAACAAAAATGAAATATCTTTTATCTCATAGACAAGCAAAAATTAGAATGGTGGATAATGCCAAGTGTTTCTGGGGGTTATGGGGACCTGCCACATTGCTGGAAGAAGTTCATACTAGTGCATTCATTCTGGAGATCGAAATTGAAGTGCTTAGTTATAGCAAAGGTATGCATGCTCAGTGACCCACCAATTCTGCTCCTGGATATATATCTCAGAGTCCTTTTTTATATAGCTAAATAAGAGAATATGTATAAGGCTATAATTGTGGTGGTGGGAAATTGAAGGCAAGTTGTATGTAAAATGTGAAAGTCTAACCCTCATAAGCAAACAGTATTATGTAATGTCTTTGTCTACCTCTTGCAAATTGTCATGTAATACAATGAAACAAACTTGATTTTTCAGGCCTCTTTCTATAGCATCTGGCTGAGTAGTACTGTGTTCAGAAGGACTCTGCTATGCCAGACTATATCTGCTGAAAAAGAAAGAAGAGCTTATGTTCAAGTAGGAAAAGTAATGGCTCCCTCTTTCCAGGGTCTAAAGCAGAATGTCTGGAGTTGCTTAATTGATTTCTGCCTCAGTCATCTGGCCCTTATATAAACCTTTTACTATTCAGAAGTTTCACTTGGGGACCAAGCCAGATCAGTCCAGCACCAAAATCAACAATCTCTGTCCAAGTCATTTGTTTGAGCCATTCTATCTCTTAGACATCAAAAATGAAAGTACCAACTTTTACATTTCAAAACAGGTGCTAAGACTTCAGAACAGGCATCTGAAATATCTTTCAAAATCCAAACACCTGGGGCTCCTGGGTGGCTCAGTGGGTTAAAGCCTCTGCCTTCGGCTCGGGTCATGATCCCAGGGTTCTGGGATCGAGCCCCGCATCGGGCTCTCTGCTCAGCAGGGAGCCTGCTTCCTCCTCTCTCTCTCTGCCTGCTTCTCTGCCTACTTGTGATCTCTGTCTGTCAAATAAATAAATAAAATCTTTAAAAAAAAAATCCAAGCATCTTTCTCTTTATCAAGGAATGTTTGGCAATGAATATTCAGATAATAAAACAGAGCCATGGGGTACCTGGGTGGCTCAGTGGGTTAAAGCCTCTGCCTTCGGCTCGGGTCATGATCTCGGGGTCCTGGGATCGAGCCCCGCATCGGGCTCTCTGCTCAGCAGGGAGCCTGCTTCCCTCTCTCTCTCTCTCTGCCTGCCTTTCTGCCTACTTGTGATCTCTCTCTCTAAGAAAAAAAAACAAAATAAAACAGAGCCATGTGCTTCTTTCAGAAGATCCTTGTGATCAGTGGACAGAACAGTCTCCTGCTGAGGAGATAAAGTAGGAGAGCATTTGACCCACACGTTGGTTCAATGAGAACTTGAATTAACTCTGGTTAAATATGATGTTGGCCTGAGGGTACAATTTGTCTCATACTAACTATAATACAAGGATTTTAAAAACAGTTTTATATCTTCTTCATCAAATTGCCACTGTAATCCAAGATGACTGACTTCAAGTCTTGTGCTCTTTCCATAATTTAACCCCATGCTGTTACACGATGTGCTTATGTTTAATATTGCTATTCACTACTGATCAATTTGAGGTGTATTTACTGCTATTGTGACCTTAAAGCTGCTGTTCAGTGGAATCTAAGGCCTGCATTTTCTAACAGAACATCAGGAGAGCCATGCTCCTTACTTCCCTGAGGCTTTTTTTCACTTAATTCCAGTTTATAGACTTTAAATTGGTACAACTTTTCTGGGTGGCAGGTGGGGAATTAAATTAAGTATGTGTATACCATTTGAGGCAGCAATTCCATGTCTTGAAATGTACCCTAAGGAAATAGTTAAGGATGTGCACAAGAGCATGGAAACAATAAAATTCATCAACTTAAATTCCTAATTTTTGTCTTTACCACAAATGTATATTTATTGAAATATAAAAAGAAAACAAAGGATATCTATCAATGAAGGAATATATGGAAACACAGATAAGTATTCTAGAAACACACAAACACACATGAACACTCTTGTGTACACACATCAAATTAGTCACCAAGTTCTGCTCATAAAAACCTAAAAAGTACCTATATGGGTTTCAGGTGCACAAGAAGGACAAACTCATAAATGAGCTATTATCTATTCTTCTTGTTTTTGTTTTTTTTAGTTAGTTTAATTTTATTTTTTCAGTGTTCCTAGATTCATTGTTTATGCACCACACCCAGTGCTCCATGCAATATGTGCCCTACTTAATACCCACCACCAGACTCACCTAACCCCCCACCCACTCCCCTCCAAAACCCTCAGTTTGTTTCTCAGAGTCCACAGTCTCTCATGGTTTGTCTCCCCCTCCGATTTCCCCCAACTCACTTCTCTCCATCTCCAATGTCCTCCGTGTTATTCCTTATGATCCACAAGTAAGTGAAACTGTATGATAATTGACTCTGCTTGACTTATTTCACTCAGCATAATCTCCTCCACTCCTGTCCATGTTGATACAAAAGTTGGGTATTAATCCTTCCTGGTGGAGGCATAATATTCCATTGTATATATGGACCGTATCTTTATCCATTTGTCTGTTGAAGGGCATCTTGGCTCTTTCCTCAGTTTGGCGATTGTGGCCATTGCTGCTATGAACATTGGGGTACATACGGACTTTCTTTTCAATACATCTGTATCTTTGGGGTAAATACCCAGTAGTGCAATTGCAGGGTCATAGGGTAGCTCTATTTTTAATTAGCTAGATCTATTCTAAACACAAATGTGAAATGCCTTCTTTAGAGATAGAAACTGACAATGTCATTCATCTCACCATTATTTATTATAAGAAAAATGCATTAGTTGTGTGGTAGGATTATGAAAGATTTGTGTTCTTTTGATTTTTTAAATTATTTTTTTCCTTATGGGTAGGTGTTATGAGATAAAACGTAAAGAATGGAGATCTATCAGTCAAAAATTGTGAATTTCTCATTAATATAAGTACACAATATTCTGTAATTTTAATAGCATGTGGAAACTCATTTGGTATGACCTAAATCAAATTAAATTATAATGAAATTATGAAAGGGTGAGGATATTCTTCAGTATAGCAAAAATCAGCACTAAAAATCCACATCACTTTTGAACATTAATAAAAATACAAAAATGAAGACTTAGAGGTATAACACATTACAATGGTAAAGAAACAAAAGCCCATAGATATCAGTCTCAGTCTCCTCAAGCTTGTAGTCTAAAGGGTAAGATAGTGAAGCCAGCAATAATGATGAAGGATTGTAGCTGCTATGACAGGGGAAGTCAGTGTGCTGTGGGAGCAGAGTAGATAGCACAATTACCCAACTGGGCTTGGGTGTGTTGGGGAGGCTTCCCACAGAAGTGATGTTTAATCTAGGACCTGAGGGATAACAAGGCATTAGCTGAGTAAAGAGAGGGCTGGGCTAATCTGAGACCCAAGCCAGGTATAACAGTCAGGAAATACTCTATGACCTGCTTCATCCCCAGGGAAATCCTGTGTGGAATCCACTCCCAGCCGTTGGGCATGGCCAGAAAAGTGCGTGAAACTTAACAGCACAATTGTAGAAAAGTGCCTGAACTCTGCAGTTCATGCCCATGAGAGAAACCACGAAGGAGACTTCCCAAGATCTGTCTCATCTTTAACTCTTTCTACACCATCTTTGCAGTGAGCTCTAGTCAGAAGGACACAAATCACAGATGGTAGCCACAATTGTGAACATAGCATAACATATAGAGTTGCTGGTTATTATGTTGTACTCATGAAACTAATGTAACACTGTGTGTCAACTGTACTCAAAGTAAAAAAAAAAAAAGTGAATGCATAAGTGAGAAGGTAGCTTAAATGCTCAAAACACCAGGATGATTCTACTCTACTACTGCCCCCTGCCTTTAGAAGTCTGTCTTCCAGGATTCCTGGACTCTGGTTTATGCTAGTGGGCTGCAATGTCTGATCCTGGTTACATGTGTACAAGTGAACACTAACACTGGGCATATCTGGTGGAGTGTAGACTATTATACTTCTGGAACTCAGGAAAGATGAGCTCAGGAAGCCAAGATTCAGGATGGCCATGGGAGGCAAACAGGAGACACTCAAAACACTACCTGATGAACGGAAGGGTGAATGAATGAATGAAAGATTTTGGAGAAAGCAGAAAATGAAACTGTGTGTTTATCTCTTCAGGGAGTTTCCCTCCATACTTATCTTTTGAGATAGATTACAATTATATTATATATCTGCTTTCTAATCTGATTTTTTAAAAAAATATTGTTGATTTTTATTATTAGAAAGTCATTTTTTTTCCTTTCAATAAAAATACCCATTTTCATTAATGTGGGTTGTAGTTTGAATATCATAGGGCAGGAATTTGGGGAATAAGAAAGCTGTTTGTGCTCTGTCAACCAGAAAGAGCTTTCTGGAAGTATTCTAGAGCAAGATATTGCTAAGGAACTTAGGAACTGCCTACGACTTGAGAGAGAAGGAATAGGCAACCCGAACCCATCTTAGAAGATGTGTGTATGGAACATTCTCCAGAGTGGATCACATATTAGACCATACAACAAGCTTCAACACATTAGAAAAGGTAGAAGTCATACCATGCATCTTTTCTGACTACAATGATATGAAACTAGAAATCAACCACAAGAAAAAATCCAGAAAGACCATAAATACAGGGAGGTTAAATAACATGTTCCTTAACAGTAAATGGGTTAACCAGGAAACCAAAGAAGAAATAAAAAATTACAAGGACACAAACAAAAATGAAAACACAATGGTCCAAAACTTTTGGGAAGCTGGAAAACTGGTTCTAAGAGGGAAGTTTATAGCAATACAAACCTACCTTGAGAAGCAAGAAAAATATCAAATAAACAACCTAATCATATACTTAAAGGAGCTAGAAAAAGAAGAACAAACAAAAGTCAAAACCAGAAGAAGGAAGGAAACCAATAAAGATTAAAGCAGAAATAAATGATATGGAAACTCAAAAACAAAACAATAGAACAGATCAAGGAAACCAAGAGCCAGTTCTTTGTAAAGATCAACACAACTGATAAAGTCTAGCAAGACTCATCAAAACAAAAAAAGAGAGAAAGGATTTAAGCAAAATCACAAATGAAAGAGAGGTAACAGGGCACTTGGGTGGCTCCTCCGTTGAGTTAAGCATTTGCCTTCAGCTCATGTCATGATCCCAGGGTTGGCAATCAAGCCCCACATCTGGCTCTCTGCTTGGCAGGAAGCCTGCTTCTCCCTTTCCCACTCCTCCTGCTTGTGTTCCCTCTCTTACTGTGTCTCTCTCTGTCAAATAAATAAATAAAATCTTTTTAAAAAAGGAAGAAAGAGAGGTTACGAACACCACCACAGAAATAGAATTACAAGAGAACGTTATGAAAAGCTATTGCCAACGAATTAGACAACCTAGAAGAAATGGATAAATTCTTAGAAATATATAACCTACCAAAACTGAAGTAGGAAGAAATAGAAAATTTGAACAGACCAATTACCAGCAAGGAGATTAAATCAGTAACCCCCCAAAAAAAAAAAAAAAATCCCAACAGGGGCACCTGGGTGGGTGGCTCAGTTTGTTAAGCGACTGCTTTTGGCTCAGGTCATGATCCAAGAGTTCTGGGATCAAGCTCCGCATTGGGCTTCCTGCTCCTAGGGGAGACTGCTTCTCCCTCTCCCTTTGTCTGCTTCTCCACCTGCTTGTGCTCTTTCTCTCTTTGTCAAATAAATAAATAAAATCTTTAAAAAAATCCCAACAAACAAAAAAAGTACAGGACCAGGTATCTTCACATGTGAATTCCACCAAGCATTTAAAGAAGAGTTAATACCTAATCTTCTCAAACTCTTCCAAAAAAATAGAAGAGGAAGGAAAACTCCTAAATTCATTGTATGAGGCCAATATCACCCGGATACAAAAACTAGGTAAAGACATCTCTCACACACGCACAAACAGACAACTACAAGCCAATATCTCTGATGAACATGGATGCAAAAATTCTCCATAAAATATTAGCCAAAAAAACCCAACAATACATGAAAAACATCATTCACCTTGGTTAAGTGGCATTTATTCCTGGGATGCAAGGGTGGCTCAATATTTGCAAATCAATCAACACGACACATCACATCAATAAGAGAATGGGTAAAACAGTATGATCATTTCAATAGATGTAGAAAAAGCATTTGGCAAAGTATAACATCCATTCATGATAAAAACTCCCAACAAAGTAGGTCTAGAGGGAACATACCTCAACAGAATAAAGGCCATATATGAAAAACTCAACATCATCCTCAACAGGGAAAAACTGAGGGCTTTCCCCTATGGTCAGGAACAAGACAAGGATGTCCACCCTCGCCACTGTTATTCAACATGGTACTGGAAGTCCTAGCTACAGCAATCAGACAACAAAAAGAAATAAAAGGCATCCAGATTGGCAAAGGAAAAGTAAAACTTTCACTATTTGCATGATATAATACTGTGCATATAAAATCTTGGGGGAACCAGGTGGTGGGTATTAGAGAGGGCACGGATTGCATGGAGCACTGGGTGTGGTACAAAAACAATGAATACTGTTATGCTGAAAATAAATTAAAAAAATGATTAAAAAAATCTGAAAGACTCCACCAAAAAACTGCTAGAATTGAGAAATGAATTCAGTAAAGTTGCAGGATACAAAATCAACATGCAGAAGTCTGCTGCATTTCTATACACTAATAATGAAGTGGCAGAAAGAGAAATTAAGAAAAAAATTCCATTTACAGTTGAACCAAAAATAATAAGATACTCAGGAATAGACTTAACCAAAGAAGGAAAAAGTTGTAGTCTGAAAACCACAAAACACTGAAATGGAAGGCATTCCATGCTCATGAATTGGAAGAATATTATTAAAATGTCTATATTACCCAAAGCAACATACAGATTTAATGCAATCCTTATCAAAATACCAACAACATTTTTTTACAGAGCTAGAACAAAAAGTCCTAAAATTTATATGGATACACAAAGACTTAAATAGTCAAAGCAATTTTGAAAAAGAAAAGCAAAGTTGGAGGTACCACAATTCCAGACTTCAGGTTATATTACAAAGCTATAATCATCAAAACAGTGTGGTACTGACACAAAAATAGACACACAGATTAATGGAACAGAATACACCTCAGAAATAATCTCACAATTATACAGGTGAATTAATCTTTGATGACATAGGAAGGAGTATCCAATGGGGAAAAGACTGTGTCTTTAACAAATTGTGTTAGAAAAACTAGTCAGCTACATGCAAAAGAATGAAACGGGACCACTTTCTTACGTCATTCACAAAAACAAACTTTAAATAGATTAAAGACCTTAAATATGAGACCTGAATCCATAAAAGTCCTAGAAGAGAGCCTAATGTCTTTGACATCAACTGTAACTCTTCTCTAGCTGTGTCTCTTGAGATGAAGGAAATAAAAACAAAAATAAACTTCTGGGACTACATCAAAATAAAAAGCTTCTGCACAGTGAAGGAAACAATCAACAAAACTAAAAGGTAACCTAAGGAATGGGTGAAGATATTTGCAAATGACATATTTGATAAAGGGCTAGTATCTAAAATATATAAAGAACTTTTACAACTCAATAGCCCAAAAGCAAATAATGGGCGGAAGACACGAAGAGACATTTCTCCAAAGAAGACATCCAAATGGCCAACAGATACATGAAAAGATGTTCAACATTACTCAGCATCAGGGAAATGCAAATCAAAACTATAATGAGTTATCACCTCACATCTGTCAGAATGGCTAAAATCAATAGCACAAGAAACAACAGGCATTGGTGAGGATGAAGAGAAAAAGGATCTCTCCTGCACTGTTGGGAATGCAAACTGGTGCAGGTGGGAATGCAAACTGGTGCAGCTGCTGTGGAAAATGGTATGGTGTTTTCTCAAAATGTTAAAAACAGAACTACAACACGATCCCGTAATCACACTATTGGGTATTTACCCCCTGAATACAAAAAAATTAATTCAAAGGGATACATGTTTTTACCTTGGTACAAAATACTGATGTTTATTGAAGCATTATTTATAATAGCCAAATTACAGAAGTAGCCCAACTGTCCATCAATAGATGAAGGGATGAAGAAGTGAGATATATATATATATAATTTTTCATAATATTCATATATATATGAATATTAGTCATAAAAAATGAAATCTCGCCATTTGTAATGATGTGGGTGGAGCTTGAGAGTACTATGCTACGTGAACTAAGTCAGTCAGAGAAAGACAAATACCATATGACTTCATTCATACGTGGAATTTAAGAAATAAAACAAATGAGCAAAGAGAAATAAAACAAATGAGCAAAGAGAAAAAAAAAACAAATGAGCAAAAAAAAAAACCCAAATGAGCAAAGAGAGGCTAATTGGGAAACAGACTCTTAGTTACGTAGAACAATCTGATGTTTACGGGGGAGGGGGTGGTTTGTGGAGTGGGTGAAATAGATGATGGGGATTAAGGAGTGCACTTGTGATGAGCACTGGGAGTCATATGGAACTGAATCATTATATTGTACATCTGAAACTAATATAACACTGTATGTTAACTAACTGAAATGAAAACATAAAAAAGAGATGTGTGTGTTTGTGTGTAAATATTTAGGGTTATATATTTTAACTTACTTTACACATACACTGGTTTATTTTCAAGTAATAGGACCTTACTGTAGAGTTTATAATTAGAATTTTTCCCATTGTAAAGTATACTGTGAACACCTTTCAATATTAATACATATATTTTTCATGATCAGTTTTTTGATTCATTTTAAAATCAGCTGTTTTCTGTGTGTTAGAAGTATCAATACAATTATTTTTCACATTATGAGATCAATATGTGTTTCTTGAAATAAAATGAAACAATATAGCAATACATTATTTGAAGGTAAAATTTAACTTCTGTCTCTTATCTCACAACCCTTTACTCCATAAAACCACTATTGCTAGTAGGTTATGTATCGTTCCAGAATTTTTTCCTTGCTAATTACTTATTAACTTAAATATATCAACAGGTTATACAGATACACATATAATTTTATATTCCTTTGCTGAAATGGGATCATAGATCCACAATTTTCTGAAATTATATCTATAATATTCTGAAATAGTCTGTTTTATTTTCATTTCTATAATTAACTGTAGTTAAATTTTTTCACGTTTTATTGCCAGTAGTATTCCTCTGTGAAATTTCTGCCTCTTAGTATTTATAAATTTCCATTTAACTCCATTATTATTTATAAATTTTTGACTTATAAGACAATAAAGCAAGTGTCTAAAAATCCATTGATGGGGGCACCTGGGTGGCTCAGTTGATTAAGCATCTTGCTTTCAGCCAGGTCATGATACAGGGATTCCGCATTGGATGGACTCCCTGCTCAGCAGGGAGCCTGCTTCTCCCTCTCCCTGTGCTGCTACCCCTACTTGTGTTCTCTCTCCCTCTCTCTCTCAAATAAATAAGTTAAATCTTAAAAAAAAAAGAGAGAGAGAGAGAGAATGCACTGGTGGGCATTCTTCACTGTCCTGACCATCTCTAGGTAAATTCCAGTGCCCTGAATAATTAGATTCAAAGCCTAGGAGGCTGCAGATTATTTGGTAAGATCTTGGGCCTAAGGGACAGTATAGATTTTGAGTCCCTCCTCTGTCACTTACAAGCCTGGAGACTTGCGGCAAGTTACTTAACCTATGAATCTTATAGTCTTTATCTGTTTAATGGCAATAATTCTAGCTACCTGGAATGGTGGTTATTAAGAATACAGGAGATGAAATATAATGTTTATCCCATATAGTAGAAATTATATAAATGCTATGTTTGTTCTTATTTCACCTTCCCAAATTGCAACACCAATACTTCTGCCTGAACCCTGCACCATCTCAGGAACCAGCTAATTCATGTGACCCCTTGCTTAGTTGTCTTAGCATAAGGTGCACATTTCAGCCTACAGTCATCAATACAAAAGAGTGCTGCATTATTTATCATATGTACATGATACAGATGACACACTAAGAAAATAATCGAGCCCTTTCCTGTTGTTTCACTTTCCAGTTAATTTCAGAGGTTTCCCATTGAGTCCTGGAAAGGCAAGATGTTACAGGAGAACAAAGCATAAAGAGCTGGTCTGTTTGAGAGATATTTGCATTGAGATTCAGGTCACTGAGTTGCAGTTATATTTAAGTCACTTATCTTCTTTCAACTTCATTTTCATAACAAAATGATGCTATCCATAAATTGTTAATAACGTGGATTTTAAATACACACAGTCCGTCACCGTAACTCTGCCAATAACTGTTTTATCTCTAAACAGAACATAATAGTACTACCTATTCTACATGGTGGTAGGGAAGAATTAAATAGATAACACATGTAACAGTCTTAGCATAATAACTAGCACATAGTGAGTGCTCAGTTAATTTTAGCCATTATTGCTATTAGTGTTCCTCTCAACCAGGGCCAGGATGAAGATGAGGTAGGTGAGTTAAGTGAGGCACCTAGAGCACACAACTTAGGGGGGAACTCACTCTCAGGATAGTACAAATGCTGATTCCACACCTGGAGAATACGAAGTGTCTTTTTGAGAGGGAGGGCTTCTTTCAGGCAGGTCCCACCCTGGTCCATAACAGGATTTCAGGTGTATGCTTTTTTTTTTTTTTTTTTTTTTTTTTTAGTTTTTTGCCTACTAGAGAAACCAGAGAACTCTGAGCATCTGCATTGTACATGGCACTGTGATTTGTCCCTTATGTATTTTACCTAATTTATTCGTCACTCATAACTCTGATGTGGGTAACTGTCTCCTCCATTCCACAGATTAGGAGACCAAGACACAGAAAAATGAAGTACATTTTTGGGGCCACACATTTACTAAGTGGGGTAAATAGAGATGAGAAATATCCTTCTGACTGTCAGCTCCATGTTTCTTCCAATATATGACAGAGCCTCAGTTATAAATTCCACATTTATAAACCAGGGGATATTTTCTTACTGTGTTCATGTGTAACAAAATTGAAATGCTATGTTTTTTTCTGATATGTAGGTCCTAGTCCTTTCTCTTTCATTCAACAATTATCTTATTTTGGGCAAGTCATTGAACTTCTCTGGGCTCCATTTTGTCACTTGTAAAAGTAAACAAGTTAGATGTCATTGCCAAGAATTCCCTATTTTACCTTCTATAATTTATTATTTTACAGCGCCTATCCTTTAGCTTTGTGTTTTTCTGCCTTCTTTCTCTTGTTACATGGCAACAACGTGCAAAATGTCCTTAAAAACTTTGGGAGTGGAACTCTCTCAAGCCTCTACAAAGGAAAATATAAAAAATGAGACTATAAATCTTCTGTTTTATGTAACAGAATATCATATATGGATATAGAGTAAGACAGGGTATATTTATTTGGAAATGTTCAGGATATAGAAAATATTTTTTGGCTTTGAGTTGAGATTATACTAGACAAAAAGTTAAGAAATAAATCAAACAAAACCTGAGTGTAGGGGCGCCTGGGTGGCTCAGTGGGTTAAGCCTCTGCCTTCGGCTCAGGTCATGGTCTTGGGGTCCTGGGATCGAGCCCCGCATTGGGCTCTCTGCTCAGCAGAGAGCCTGCTTCCCCCTTTCTCTCTGCCTGCCTCTCTGCCTACTTGTGATCTCTCTCTCTCTCTCTGTCAAATAAATAAATAAAATCTTTTAAAAAAAAACCTGAGTGTATTGGCTGTGACTATAAAATAATAACCCTGGTTATTTATTTATTTTTTTTTAGGATTATAAACTGGTTGTGAAGCCAGTTGCCAAAGTCTTGATCACTGATAATCTCATTGCCCAAGTGTGTAGTTTCATGGTAATGGAGGTCTATTTTGAAGAACGAACGTGGTCTGAAGTTTAAATTCTGGTGTTGGTGAGAAGGGACAGAGGTGTACCTCATTACTCCGTTATCACTTGAATACAGAAGGGGGGCCTCCAATTTAGAAGAGGAGGACACCATATATATAATGAGAGGGCATCTAGATTGTATCTCTTAAAGAAAAGGACATACTTCAGTTTGGTAGGGACTTGAATGAACTCTGAATGCTTAACTGGGTCCTATTTTGCAGTAACATGATAATCTAAAAAGTTTAATTCACGGGGATTTAAAGTGTTTTCACATTCTTCTCCTAAAGCTGGAATGGCACTCATGGTAGACTCTAAGTCCTGTGCCTTAGGCAGCAATTAGTTCCAAGATACCATATATTTGTTCCCTACAGTTGGGGACACTTGATTATAATGTACAGCTCATTTTTAACCTTCACAATCCTGGATGATTGAAAAGCAGGACAAGTAGAATTCAGATAAGTGAGGTCAAAAGAGGTGAAGGAATTTACCCAAAGTTGTCACAGAAATACTGAGTTTGGTCTGTTAGGACCCTCAAAGTTCTCCCAACTTAGTTGGACTCTCCAGAAGCCATGCCAAAGAAGGCTCCCCCCCTCCCCGCTATGAGTGTCTAGCCTTTTAAGGGACAAAGGAAAATGATTCTCTGATGTTAACATTTAGAAAGTAAAATAAGAAGGCAGGAAAGCACATGGAGCATAAGAAGCTCATGCATAATGTTATTTATTTTTACCTCCCTCCACTACCCTCTAGAATTTCCTATGCCCTTGGGAAGGGAACTCTGACTTGAAGCAGAAAAACATTTCTCTTTAAGGAGAGCACATTGGACATAAAGAACAACAGGAATTCTAAGTTGCATAGGTCACCCTTCCAGGGGTGAGGTAAGCTCAAATATCTCCCAGAAACCTACCACTGTGGTATGTCAGAAACAGCTACATAGAAACCCTTTCTTTTATGAGAATTCACTATGCTCAGATCATGATTAGATCTCAACAAATATTTGTCCAATTTAGTTGCATTGAACTGACTCTTCAGTAAGGTTTTGTAGGTCTTAGTCAGCTATATTCAATGGAAACCCTTTTAATAAGGTGACCACAAAGTTCAACAAACCCATGGATCAAAAACCCAGCTTGACAAGATGGGACAAGTAGATAGACAAAAAGCAGAGGGAGGAGCTAAACATGAAACTTAGCCAAATAATCCACCAAGTCACTTCTTTATCTGTGAGAAAATTTTGTATAGAAATGTAACACAGCTCAGATGTGTTTCTTTGGGCAGCAGCTCTTTCTGTCCACGAGTCCTGTCCCCGTGTTTTAATAAAATCACCTTTTTGCAAAAAAAAAAAATTTTTTTTTTCTTTGAATAAGTATTTCTTGAATGAATGAATGAACAAGAGAGGTACAGATTTGGGAGTCGTCATCAGCAAATAAAAAGAATACACTATTTCAATTTTTTCCTATCCATATAAAAATCTTCAAATACTTTGTATCGTAGTGTACATACTGTTTCATAATCTGTTATTAAAAAGTACAACGATTACTAGTGTTACAGAAATCAAGGCTTTTCTATTGCAGCAAAGGTTGTATATTGAGATAATCACCACCTGCTGGTCAGAGTCAGAACTACATCTCTCGATATCTAAGGGAGGAGGCTATACAAGGATTTGGGGAGGGAGGAGCCTTTGTTCTGACCCACCAAACAGGGCTTGCTGGAGGCCTGAATGGCACAGGCCAGGCCTTCCTGCAGAATCAGATGCTGTTTAGCTCTCTGAGCTCTTGACAGGAAGTTCCACCCCTGTCTCTGATGAAGAGAAAGCTGCCAGTGTGAGTGTTCCTGAGGGAGTGTGTATCTTTGTGTGTAGGGGTAGGTGTGTGGTGTGTGCGTGTTTGTGCATATTTTGATTTTGGGTCACATCTTTTAGACACGTTTGCTTTATTATATGTACTTACTCATACACGTAACTGTATTATCAACAATAAATAGAATCATATTGTACATAGAGTATAATCTGCTCTTTATTATTGCTTAATAGTGAATACTGTTCTAATAGATCTATAACATTATTTGTATGAGCTATATCATAACGAAATGTTTCTGGTGCTTTGGAAGTTGTATTCCAATTACTTTTCTGAATTATAAAATTGAAACATATGTACATAAAGGACATCAAATCATAGAGAAATGTATAAACAGAGGTGAAACTGCTGTTTGCCCTCCTCCTAAGATAAAAGTTCTTAATAGAGTGTTAATGTATTCTACAAATGTTTTCATCCTAATGCAATGGTACTAGCATATATAAATACTTTTGTGCAAATACATGCACAATATATATATGCACAATATAAATACACAGCTATACATATTTTTCAGCAAGAAGAAAAAAGACAACATGCTAATCTTCATTTTTCCTTTTTTCTTCCTATGAAATCTAAGATTTTTATTTGTATTTCTTTCATTATTGTGTTTAGGTTATCTTTTCATTGATTGGTTGGGCACTTAAATTGCTTTTTATGAAAATTACAAGTTACCCTTTGCCCATCTCTTACTATTCAAAAAGAATTATTTATATTGAAGATGCCTGTAAAATTTGTTTGAACTGGGCACTTTTGAGAGTGAAGGATGCACTGTTAAACAACAGACATAAATTGGGAGCATCTTAAACCATATGGTCACTTTCTCATGTATCATGAGAATATGTATTGTATCATGAATACTGACTCAATGTCTATAGTATATGTGAATGATTTCCTTCCCATTTTATATTTTGTCTTATTTTCTTGCAATGCAAGTGTTCTAAAATCTTATTGATTTTTATTATTAAAAGACAACATGGTTAATTATAAATGTTTGAAGAATACACTGGGGTGGAGTAATTGCCACTCTACTGGGAGGTTAGACAGAGAAAGCATTCAAAGCCCGTGCGGCCATAGGAAGCAGAGGGAAAAGTTCAGGTTTTAGAACAAGTCCAGGTTTAGAGTTCCTGGTCTGTAATTTATAATACTACTAACCTGACTCTATTGGCTTGAGCTCTAGGTTATGAAGAGTATAGTAATTTCTATCTTGAATGTTTGTTTTCAGGATTAAATGAAATGAGATATGAAATTACTATGACAGAGAATGAGTTTTGTGAATGTTTATTTTCATCTCCCAGGTCACCTTCCTAGTTGTTTAAAAGGCTGAGCTTGTGTACTAGCTCCACTCATTGCCTCAGGGATCAGCCAACAGATTTGGTCCCATATCCAGATTCCTTAGCATAGGGGTGGGATTTCACCTACTCTGTCATCTTCATCACCCAGAGGGGTTGCTGAATGAGTACTCAAGGGGCCACAATGGCAGGGGAGTGTGATCCAACCATTTCTCCAGCCTCAGAAGCCCAGCTTTCAGAAGGGAGGCTGCTCTGTGTCTTTTGTTGGGAGAGGGCAAGAGCTGGAACCTCTATTCCTGCCTTTTACAAGATCTATGTGTGACTCTGAAAAATTTATTTACTCTCTGTGAACCTGAATTCCTCTGCTGTAAAATGAGAAGAATTTGATAGCTTTCCCATGGAATTGTGTGGGGAAAATGAGAAGACTTAAGGAAGTGTTTGGCATATAGTATGCAACTTAAAAAAAAGTTTGTCCTGCTCACCTTGACTTTTCTGTACAATAAAAGAAACTGACATAAAGCAAAGAGCAGAACTGTCAGAGAGATTATTGGGAAATGTAGCAAGAATAAATGAAACGTTTAAATACATAATGTATGAAGTTGGGTGCCATTTTTGTGCTGTGGAATGAGTTATCTGAGGAAATTAGGGAAAGGGAAGACAGCCATTGCCTTATTTCCTTTTCTTCCATGTGATTTCCTGTCCCTGTTACTTCATTTTCTGTTTGAACATCCGAAGAAACAGTTTTCCCTGAGAGGAGACAGTACAGGCGAATCAAGAACGGTAATGAACCTCAGGACCTTGGATGAGTCATTTCCCCTGTGCTGGCCTCACCTCTAATATGGAGTCACACGCAATATGACTATGGTTAGGGGTTTGGGCCTTGGGTGTTACCATTTTCTGGTTGCATGATCTTTGGCAAATTCCTTAATTTATTTGAGCCCCATTAAAAAAATCTTTCAAATGGCTGTTATAACAGCAATAACCTACAAATTAAGTTGCAGTGAAAGTTAAATAAAAAAAAAAAACACATGTAAAACATGTGGTGAAATGTCCGGCACTAAGTGCTCCATAAATGTTATCTTTATGTTCCTTTATTATTAGCTTTCTCAAGCTGATCAAAAGAAGAATAAAGAGCTTGTGCCTTGAAAGGGATGTAAAGTATTACCTTGGATGACAAGGTTCTATAAAGATGCAGTATTAAAACAGCTCAATCCTGCTGCAAGTATTGACATATATGTTAATGAGACAGAATAGAAAAATAATCAGTAGAACCAAGTGCATGGAAACACTGAATATTTGATAAATGCGCTGTTTCCAATTGCTTCAGAATTCATAGTCACTAAGAATTGGTGCTGGATCATTGGTAAATTCCTACAAAGGAAATGGAAATCTTATCCTTACACCAAATAATATAATGTGAAGGTCAAAAATTAGTGCACAGTGCCATATATCCATCCAATGTGACTCTAATCACATAAAAGATATGTGTAGCTGACTTGTATATGAATATATGTGGATGTTTCTAACTGCAAGGGAATGCAGCAAACCATTAAAACTGTTAATGAGAGTGAGATTGGAGGTTATTTGTGTATTTATATAGTTGCCTTGCTTTTGATAATATCTTAAATGAACATGAATTACTTTCATAGTCAGAAACAAAGCTCATGTATGCTATTATTACATAATATTATACACATTATAAAGAATACAAGGCAGTGTGATGAGTTGAAAAGAGAAGAAGGCTTTGTGGTCATACACACTTTGTGTTATCTGAGTTCTGCACATTACTAAGGAGTGACCCAAAGGTAAGATACTTAACCCCTCTGTGTTTCGGTTTCCTTATTCTGAAAAGGAGGAAAGTAACCCTTTCTTCACAGGGTTATTGAAGTAATTTGATGGAATATCAGAATGTAGATTAAATGCTGTGTTTTATCCTGAAGTACACCTGGGATCCCATTCCAACTCTGTTACATACTTCTGCAAGTTTCTTCACCCTGCTGAACCTCAGTTTTCATATCTTTAAATGTAGTGATAATACTGATCTTGAAAAATTATATATGTTAGCTGTCAAGCAGTGTCATAGTAGGCACTCTCCCTGGGTGACTATTTCCATGAATATTACATATACTAGTAATAGAAAAGGAAGAGACGGTTATTTCTGACTAGTGGCAGAAGAATTAACGGTAATTATTATTTTTTCAAGCGATTCTTACTTTCTTCTTTTTTAAGTATTAAAAACTAAGTATTTTTAAATTTTATTTTATTTGAGAGTGAGAGAATGAGAGAGTGTGCGTGTTGGGGGAAGGGCAGAGGAAGAGAGAGAATCCTGAGGGGATTCCCTGCTGAGCATGGAACCCAACTTGGGCCTCAAGCTCACAACCCTAAGATCATGACCTAAGAGTCCTATGCCTAACTTACTGAGTTACCCAGGTGCCCCAAATTAAATATTTTTTGAGATATATTGAGAAGCCTTGATTTAGCCATTCTGTCCTTAAGAATTTATCTTACAGCAAACTTGGTTCAAGAATTTCTTATTTGAAACAATGGTACAATCATGGTGATTGTGCATATATTTTTAGAACTTCTGTAAGATTTTCCATAGGATAAACTCCTGACAGTAAAAATTTTCAACCAAAGCATATGGCATTGTCAAATGTAGATTTAAAATGTTCAGTACTGATTTCCACTCCCACCAATAATGGGTGAAAGCTTCTCTTTCCCCATAGCCATCCAGTAGGTTAAAAAGGGGTTTGTGCATGTTGACCCAGCAATTCCTTTTGCAAGATATTTTTCCTGCACGACAATCATCACTGTTATATATTGCAGGGGTTTACCCCATGGTTGAGGCAGAAGGACCAAGGGACAAGAGAGTAGAGGATCACTGAAGTGAAACTATTGAAGTGATGGGCCATACATTTTAAGCTGGATTGGAAAGGAGGGTACAGATTTAAGGAGCTAAGTCACTAGGAGAAAGTAGAAGCGTCAGATGATGGGTTCCATGGGCCATTCCGCCACTTCCCACCTCTCCACACACTGAGGAACTCAAGGAACTCTGGGTACCTACTCTGTGTCTGGAGCTGGGATTGTTGCTGTACAGTTTTACCTCCCTTAATCCTCATGACAGTTTGATTTTTCAGCTCTGTAATTCTAGATGAGGAAACTGAAGCTCCAACAGGTGAAGAGCTGTATTTCATTGAATATAAGATGCCATCACTTTTAAGACACATGCTATTTTAGGGGTGCCTGGGTGGCTCAGTCATTTAAGTGTCTGCCTTCAGCTGTGGTCATGGTCCCAGGGTCCTGGAATCGAGCCCTGCATTGGGCTCTCTGCTCAGCGGGAAGCCTGCTTCTCCCTCTCCCTAAGCACCTCCTTCAGCTTGTACTCTCTCTGTGTCACTCACTCTCTGTTTTTCAAATAAATAAATAAAATCTTTTTTTTTTTAAAGAGACATGCTATTTTAGATAATACCAAGAAAGATAAAATGCTTGCTGTAGTAATGCTAAGATACCAGTGACTGAAGTGTTAAAAAGTGAAACAAATGTGTTTTTTAGAATGGATGAAATGCAACAGCCTGTGTAGGGTTGTTATTCATTCTGTGGAAAAATTGTGATTGGAGGCTATCTTTTTCTGATTTCAGTCAGACTCCACGTTCTTGACATAATACAAATAAGACAAATCAGGTATTGTTTTCTCCTCTTATTGCCTTATCATGTGGTACAGTAGAAATCTTTGTATTCCTTTCTGATTCCCAGGTGCTAGTCCTTTGCCTCCTGCATTGTGGTTCTATTACCTAGGGCAAGTCACTGCGTATCTGTGTGCCATATTTTCCTCAGCTGTGGGTATTAAAAAGAGGTATTCTGTCATCCGGATCACTTTAACCCATTCACATTTTATTATTTAAAAATCTGACTTTTCTGACACTCAGCCATACATTACTCTGTCTTCCTCCAATCTGTTACTTACAGAGCAATTTAAAAAGAATCACTTAATACCTTCTGATTAGGGTCCAGGATTGCTTGGGGTGGGGTGAAATGGTGAAGGGTGGAGGGTGTTTTCTTTGAACGATGCCTACAGTCACATAGCTAAGTAATGGGATTTACTCCTTCATTCTCCTACTTAATGGATTCCACATTACCATATATGGAGCTTTCTTTCTTTTTTTTTTAAATTTTTTATTTCTTTTCAGCATAACAGTATTCATTGTTTTTGCACCACACCCAGTGCTCCATACAATACGTGCCCTCCCTAATACCCACCACCTTGTTCTCCCACCCCGGCCCCGGCGCGCCTTCAAAACCCTCAGGTTGTTTTTCAGAGTCCATAGTATCTCACGGTTCACCTCCCCCTTCCAATTTCCCTCCAGGAAACAACATGTGTTGAAGATGTGGTCCATATACACTATGGAGTATTATGCCTCCATCAGAAAGGATGAATACCCAACTTTTGTAGCAACATGGACGGGACTGGAAGAGATTATGCTGAGTGAAATAAGTCAAGTAGAGAGAGTCAATTATATGGAGCTTTCTTAATGCAGATCTCATATATACAGAAACAAGTGGAAAGTGCCAGAAGGTTGGAAGCAAGTCAAGCAAAACCTGGTAAGGGCTTTTGTATAAAATATGTGGAAAGATTACTAAAAGGTAGAAAATAAGTGGTTTTGGTTGAGTTTTAAAATTCTAGTTAAAAAAAAAAGAAAGCTGAGGGAAGATGCAAGCAAGGCCATTCAAAAATTTAGAATTTTTATTCATTTCCTTTTAATACCATTATTTTATTAAAAATTCATACTTTAAAATTTATATTTATATTAAATTAATTCATTAAATTCATTTATAAATTCATAAATATATTTGTTTATAAATTTATAAATTAATTCATTAAATGATTTATTAAATATATATTTAAAATATATATTTTAAAATTTATATTCTAAAAATTTATATTTTAATAAAAATTATCCTTTTAATGTTGACAATACAGACATGTGTAAAGTAAATTTACAGATTATTGTTTCCCTGTCTCTGTATTTCCAGATCACTCTGGATTGCTAACTACTATCCTTACAGAAATGATCCTCGCATAAGATTGTTTGTCACTGTTTGTAAATAAAATTTAAAATTCCCTATGTGCATGGACATGGATCACTGTTTTTCTCCTCTTAAAAGTGTAGGGACCAAGCGGTTAAATGTGCTAAAGTGAGACACGTCACAAATTGCACTTTCAGAAAGGAGTAGAGTGCAGAATAAATATTCCAGGAGAAAGACAAATGAGAGAGCTACAAAATACAAAATAAGGCCGTTTTTAATGTTTATATTGTGTGCATTATAAAAGAACATTGCTCACCATATGTGCCTTTAACAATTCAAAAAATAAGTGAGCATATAAAGTAAAATCTGAAAATATCCATGACTTACCAAGACCTTGTTGTATAATGCTATGCATCTCCTTCTGTGTGCCTGCAGATCAAAGCATTTGTCTGGTATTGTTTTTACAAGGACTCTGAAAAACTATTTCTTGCTTACAAAAGTGGGACATCATGTTGCCTCTGACCCACGTGAATGCATTTTTATCACTCATAGCAGGCATTCAGAAAAAGAAACTTCACACTACTTAACATTCCATCCCTTTTCAGTCTAAGGGGCTTCTAGAAGTCCATCCCTGGCCAGATCTACAGGTTGAAGAGCAGAGGCCACCCAAAACTGAAAACAGTCAAGATATTTGAATCTTCTAGAAACTTTCATAGACTGCGTGGTGTCTTTTTCTTATTGATTTATATAATAGATTACCTATTCTTCATGAATTCTGGATATGAATCCTTTGTTCATTATATTATTGCAAAATATATTTTTCTACTTGGGCTTGCTTTTTCATGCATTTTAAAATGCATGTTTTGGAAAAAAATGCATGTTTTGATACACAAGTTTTATATTTCATTGTAATTTAATTATCATTCATTTGCTTTATGGTTTGTACTTTTTGTGTCTTGGTTTAGAAAGTTATCCTACCCCAGTGTTAAAATTTAATTACTATATTTACCTCTATGTGTTTCAAGATTTTTTTTAGATTGAGTCTTTAATCCATCTGGGACTGAATTTTTATTGGTGTGAGATACAGAAGCAATTTTACTGTACTTTTTGCATATAAATAAACAATTGTCCCAATACATATTGAATAACTTATCTCCTTCTACTGACCTGATCTGCTACCTCTGTAAAAGGCAGAGTCCCCATGTGTATGGCTCTGCTTCTAATTTCTCTCTGGTGTTCCAATAGCTTAAATATATATAGGGTTGCCAGATTTAGCATATAAAATGCATACCATTGTTTATCTGAAATTCCAGTTTAACTGGACTTTCTGTATTTTATCTGGCAAAACTATTTGTCGCTGTGTCTATATCACACTGTCTTAATTACTGTAGATTTCTAATGGGTCATGGTGTCTGGTAGGACAAGTTTCCCTATCTTATTTCTGGCTTCAGAATTATCTTGGCTATTCCCGGCATTTTTGCTCTTTCTAATACACTTTAGAATCAGCTTGTAAAATTTTTTACATTTATTTTATGAGCTAGTGTGTCAATTTTTGTAAATATTTCATTTACAAAATGCTTAAAAAGAATTTGATTTCTCTAAATGTTGGTGTAGAATCCTATGTCTGTTAGATCAAGATGTTAATTTCATTTTTCAAGTCTTCTATATCTTTACTGATTTTTTACCTGCTTGATATGTCAATTACTGGGAGAGGAATGTTAAGAACTCTCACTATAATGGTAGATTTGTCAATTTTTCTTTGTAATTTGTCGATTTTTGCTCTGTAGGTTTTGGAGCTATGTTATTAGGAAGCATAAAAGCATATAACTGTGATAACTTCTAGGAGAATTATACCTTTCATTATTCTGTACTGACCCTCATTATCTTTAATAATGCTTTTTGCCTTAAAGACTTTTTTTTGGCAATAATATAGCTACATCAGGTTTCTTTGTTCAGTATTTGCCTGACATATCTTTTTCTGTCCTTTTACTTTCAACATTTTGATGCTGTTATTTTTCAGTAGTAAATCTTGTTAACTCCATATATCTGGAATTTTTTTCCTTTCTGTGCTATTGTATTTTAGACATCTCTTGCAAATCAATCAAATATTGTCTTTTAACAAGTGCCTGGGTTAGTTTATTTATATTTAGTATGACTTCTTATGTATTTGGAGTTATTTATGCCATTTGATTTTGTCCTTTCTATTTTCCTGCTTTTTCTATGCTCCTCTTTTTTCTAGTTTCTTGGAATCTTATGGATTCTTTTAGGCTTTTTACCCTTTAAACTCCTTGACTTAATTCTATTTCTTTGAAATTATACATTATTACTATTATTTTCTTACTTACTTATAAGTTACTTATAAATAACTTACTATTATGATTACATTTTTAAAATAATTTGCTCACTGTATTTTAAAATCAGAAAGTTTGCATAGAGGGGAAGGAAAATAACTGAATGTTAATAATTGCTGTCTTAATTGTTTTTAAATGTTTCCTGTGGTTTCTGACAAGTATTTTTCTCTAAGTGTTCTACCAGCCTCTTCAACTCAGAACTGGTCTTAAATGTGGTCTATTTTTTCAGCTCAAGTTATTGAAATATACTTTACATATAGTCACTCTGGCTTTTCTTAGGAATTCAGTTCTATAAGTTTGACAAAGCATACAATTGGTTGGCATCCTCCACCACAATGGAGATATAAACATTTATTATCATTGGGTAAAGTTCAATTTCCTCACCCCTTCCACCTGTCTCTGACAAGCTCTGATTTTATTTTTTTCCCCATAGTTTAATCTTTCCCAGGATGTCATAGAAAAGGATCATATAATAAATATTCTTTTTGGGGCAGTGGTCTGGCTTATTTCACTAAGCATAATTATTTTGAAATTCACCCATGCTGTACCTTACAACAGAACTTCATTTTGTAATTGCCAAATAATATCCTATTGAATGAATATACTACACTTTGCTTATCCATTTGCATTCCCCCACTTTTTTCTATCATAAATAATGCTGCAATGAACATTTGTGTAAAAGTTTTTGTGTGAGCTTGTGTTTTTATATCTTTGTGGATTTTGTCAAATCTGAAGACTGCTTTGAGTAATATTGCTATCTTAACAATATTATGTTTACTAACCATAAGCAAGGAAGGAACGTCTTTCCATTTATTTAGGTCTTCTTTAATTTTTTCAGCAATGTTTGTAGTTTCCATTGTACATATCTTTCACCTCCTTGGTTAAATTTATTTCTGGGTTCTCTATTTCTTTGAATGCTATTGTAAATGAAATTGTTTTCTTAATTTCCTCTTCAAATTGCTCATTGCTTGAGTATAAAAATACAACTGATTTTTGTGTGTTGATCTTATACTCTGAAACTTTGTTGAATTAATTTATTAGCTAGAGTAGTTTTTTTGTGGATTCTTAGGGATTCTGTATATATGACCACGTCACCTGTTAGTAGAAATAGTTTTAAGTCTTCCTTTCCAATTTAGATGTCTTTTAATTCTCTATTTGCCTAACTGCTCTGACTAAAACTTTCAGTACTATGTTGAATAGAGTGGTGAAAGCAGGCATCCTTGTCAGGTCATTGATCTTAGGCAGAAAATTTTCTGTTGCTCACCACTGAGTATGATGTTAGCTCCGAGTTTTCTAAAAATGTCCTTTATGATGTTGGGGAAGTGCCCTTCTATTCCGAGTTATTTTAGTGCTTTTATCTTGAATGGGTGTTCCATTTTGTCAAATGCTTTTTTCTGCCTCAATTGAGATGATTGTGTGTTTTTTTCCCTTTTTTTCTATTAATGTGGTATAGTACATTTATTGATTTTCTTATGTTGAACTATCCTTCATTCATGGGATAAATCTCAGTTGGTCATGGTGTGTAATTCTTTCACAATGCTGTTGGATTTAGTTTGCTACTGTTTCATTCAGGATTTTTGCATCTTTATTAGTAAGGGATATTGGTCTATTTTTTGTGTGTGTGTGGTGTCAGAGGAATACTGGCCTTTTAGAATAAGTTAGGAAGTGTTTCCTTTCCTTCTTTTTTTTTTTTTTTTTTTGAAGAGTTTGAGAAGGGTTGACATTATTTTTTAAATGTTTGGTAATAATCACCAATGAAGTTATCTGGTCTGAGGCTTTTCTTTGTTGGGAAGTTTTTAATTACCAGTTTAATTTATTTACTTGTTAGAGATCTGTTGAGATTTTCTTTTCGAGTCAGTTGTGGTCATTCATGTTTTTCTAGGAATTTGTCCATTTCACCTAGGTTATATAACTTGTTGGTATATCATTGTTCACAGTATTTTATAACTTATTTTTTTAATTCTAGAAGGTCAGTGGTAATGCCCCTATTCTAATTATTGATTTCAGTTGTTCAGAGCTTCTCTCTCTTGTCATTCTAGCTAAAGATTTGTCAATTTATTGATCTTTTCAAAGAACCAACTTTTGGTTTTGTCAATTGTATTCTTTTTCTATCCTCTATTCACTTACCTCCATTCTAATTTTACTACTTCTTTCCTTTACTATGTTTGGATTTAGTTTTCTCTTTTTTTCCTCTTTCCTTAAGGTGTAAAAGTATGTTACTGATTTGAAATATTTTTTGTTTTTAATGTAAACATTTATAGCTATAAATTTCCCTCTGGGTACTGTTTTCACTTCATCCCATAAGGTGTTGTGGTATGTTGTGTTTTCACGTTCATTTATTTCAAAGTATTTTCTAATTTATTTTGTAATTTTTTTACCCATTGATAGTTTAAGAGGTCATTGTTTAATTTTCACATATTTGTGAATTTTCTAGTTTTCATTGTGTTATTCATTTCTCGTGTCGTGCCATTGTGGTCAGAAAAGATACTTTGTATGTTTTTTTTTTAAATTTTTTAAAATTTTTTATAAGCATATAATATATTTTTATCCCCAGGGGTACAGGTCTGTGAATCGCCAGGTTTACACACTTCACAGCACTCACCTTAGCACATACCCTCCCCAGTGTCCATAACTGCACCCCCTTCTCGCAACCCCCCTCCCCCCAGCAACCCTCAGTTTGTTTTGTGAGATTAAGAGTCACTTATGGTTTGTCTCCCTCCCAATCCCAACTTGTTTCATTTATTCTTCTCCTACCCCCTTAACCCCCCATGTTGCATCTCCCTTCCTCATATCAGGGAGATCATATGATAGTTGTCTTTGTCTGATTGACTTATTTCGCTAAGAATGATACCCTCTAGGTCCATCCATGTCATCGCAAATGGCAGGATTTAATTTCTTTTGATGGCTGCATAGTATTCCATTGTGTATATATACCACATCTTCTTTATCCATTCGTCTGTTGATGGGCATCTAGGTTCTTTCCATAGTTTGGCTATTGTAGACATTGCTGCTATAAACATTCGGGTGCACGTGCCCCTTCGGATCACTACGTTTGTATCTTTAGGGTAAATACCCAGCAGTGCAATTGCTGGGTCATAGGGTAGCTCTATTTTCAACTTTTTGAGGAACCTCCATGTTGTTTTCCAGAGTGGTTGCACCAGCTTGCATTCCCACCAACAGTGTAGGAGGGTTCCCCTTTCTCCACATCCTCGCCAGCATCTCTCATTTCCTGACTTGTTAATTTTAGCCATTCTGACTGGTGTGAGGTGATATCTCATTGTGGTTTTGACTTGTATTTCCCTGATGCCGAGTGATATGGAGCACTTTTTCATGTGTCTGTTGGCCATCTGGATGTCTTCTTTGCAGAAATGTCTGTTCATGTCCTCTGCCCATTTCTTGATTGGATTATTTGTTCTTTGGGTGTTGAGTTTGCTAAGTTCTTTATAGATTTTGGACACTAGCCCTTTATCCGATATGTCATTTGCAAATATCTTCTCCCATTCTGTCAGTTGTCTTTTGGTTTTGTTAACTGTTTCCTTTGCTGTGCAAAAGCTTTTGATCTTGATAAAATCCCAATAGTTCATTTTTGCCCTTGCTTCCCTTGCCTTTGGCGATGTTCCTAGGAAGATGTTGCTGCGGCTGAGGTCGAAGAAGTTGCTGCCTGTGTTCTCCTCAAGGATTTTGATGGATTCCTTTCTCACATTGAGGTCCTTCATCCATTTTGAGTCTATTTTCATGTGTGGTGTAAGGAAATGGTCCAATTTCATTTTTCTGCATGTGGCTGTCCAATTTTCCCAACACCATTTATTGAAGAGGCTGTCTTTATTCCATTGGACATTCTTTCCTGCTTTGTCGAAGATGAGTTGACCATAGAGTTGAGGGTCTATTTCTGGGCTTTCTATTCTGTTCCATTGATCTATGTGTCTGTTTGTGTGCCAGTACCATGCTGTCTTAATGATGACAGCTTTGTAATAGAGCTTGAAGTCCGGAATTGTGATGCCACCGACTTTGGCTTTCTTTTTCAATGTTCCTTTGGCTATTCGAGGTCTTTTCTGGTTCCATATAAATTTTAGGATTATTTGTTCCATTTCTTTGAAAAAAATGGATGGTACTTTGATAGGAATTGCATTAAATGTGTAGATTGCTTTAGGTAGCATAGACATTTTCACAATATTTATTCTTCCAATCCAGGAGCATGGAACATTTTTCCATTTCTTTGTGTCTTCCTCAATTTCTTTCATGAGTACTTTATAGTTTTCTGTGTATAGATTCTTATCCTCTTTGGTTAGGTTTATTCCTAGGTATCTTATAGTTTTGGGTGCAATTGTAAATGGGATGGACTCCTTAATTTCTCTTTCTTCGGTCTTGTTGTTGGTGTAGAGAAATGCAACTGATTTCTGTGCATTGATTTTATATCCTGACACTTTACTGAATTCCTGTACAAGTTCTAGCAGTTTTGGAGTGGAGTCTTTTGGGTTTTCTACATATAGTATCATATCATCTGCAAAGAGTGATAGTTTGACTTCTTCTTTGCCGATATGGATGCCTTTAATTTCCTTTTGTTGTCTGATTGCTGAGGCTAGGACTTCTAGTACTATGTTGAATAGCAGTGGTGATAACGGACATCCCTGCCGTGTTCCTGACCTTAGCGGAAAAGCTTTCAGTTTTTCTCCATTGAGAATGATATTTGCGGTGGGTTTTTCATAGATGGCTTTGATAATATTGAGGTAGGTGCCCTCTATCCCTACACTTTGAAGAGTTTTGATCAGGAAGGGATGCTGTACTTTGTCAAATGCTTTTTCAGCATCTATGGAGAGTATCATATGGTTCTTGTTCTTTCTTTTATTAATGTATCACATTGATTGATTTGCGGATGTTGAACCAACCTTGCAGCCCTGGAATAAATCCCACTTGGTCGTGGTGAATAATCCTTTTAATGTACTGTTGAATCCTATTGGCTAGTATTTTGGCGAGAATTTTTGCATCTGTGTTCATCAAGGATATTGGTCTGTAGTTCTCTTTTTTGATGGGATCCTTGTCTGGTTTTGGGATCAAGGTGATGCTGGCCTCATAAAATGAGTTTGGAAGTTTTCCTTCCATTTCTATTTTTTGGAACAGTTTCAGGAGAATAGGAATTAGTTCTTTAAATGTTTGGTAGGATTCCCCCGGGAAGCCATCTGGCCCTGGGCTTTTGTTTGTTTGGAGATTTTTGATGACTGTTTCAATCTCCTTACTGGTTATGGGTCTGTTCAGGCTTTCTATTTCTTCCTGGTTCAGTTGTGGTAGTTTATATGTCTCTAGGAATGCATCCATTTCTTCCAGATTGTCAAATTTGTTGGCGTAGAGTTGCTCATAGTATGTTCTTATAATTGTCTGTATTTCTTTGGTGTTCGTTGTGATCTCTCCTCTTTCATTCATGATTTTATTTATTTGGGTCCTTTCTCTTTTCTTTTTGATAAGTCTGGCCAGGGGTTTATCGATCTTATTAATTCTTTCAAAGAACCAGCTCCTAGTTTCGTTGATTTGTTCTATTGTTTTTTTGGTTTCTATTTCATTGATTTCTGCTCTGATCTTTATGATTTCTCTTCTCCTGCTGGGTTTAGGGTTTCTTTCTTGTTCTTTCTCCAGCTCCTTTAGGTGTAGGGTTAGGTTGTGTACCTGAGACCTTTCTTGTTTCTTGAGAAAGGCTTGTACCGCTATATATTTTCCTCTCAGGACTGCCTTTGTTGTGTCCCACAGATTTTGAACCGTTGTGTTTTCATTATCATTTGTTTCCATGAATTTTTTCAACTCTTCTTTAATTTCCTGGTTGACCCATTCATTCTTTAGAAGGATGCTGTTTAGTCTCCATGTATTTGGGTTCTTTCCAAATTTCCTCTTGTGATTGAGTTCTAGCTTCAGAGCATTGTGGTCTGAAAATATGCAGGGAATGATTCCAATCTTTTGATAACGGTTGAGACCTGATTTAGGACCGAGAATATGATCTATTCTGGAGAATGTTCCATGTGCACTAGAGAAGAATGTGTATTCTGTTGCTTTGGGATGAAATGTTCTGAATATATCTATGATGTCCATCTGGTCCAGTGTGTCATTTAAGGCCTTTATTTCCTTGTTGATCTTTTGCTTGGATGATCTGTCCATTTCAGTGAGGGGAGTGTTAAAGTCCCCTACTATTATTGTATTATTGTCGATGTGTTTCTTTGATTTTGTTATTAATTGGTTTATATAGTTGGCTGCTCCCACGTTAGGGGCATAGATATTTAAAATTGTTAGATCTTCTTGTTGGACAGATCCTTTGAGTATGATATAGTGTCCTTCCTCATCTCTTATTATAGTCTTTGGCTTAAAATCTAATTGATCTGATATAAGGATTGCCACCCCTGCTTTCTTCTGTTGTCCATTAGCATGGTAAATTGTTTTCCACCCCCTCACTTTAAATCTGGAGATGTCTTCGGGTCTAAAATGAGTTTCTTATAGGCAACATATAGATGGTGTTTTGTTTTTTTATCCATTCTGATACCCTGTGTCTTTTGTTGGGGCATTTAGCCCATTAATATTCAGGGTAACTATTGAGAGATATGAATTTAGTGCCATTGTATTGCCTGTAAGGTGACTGTTATTGTATATTGTCTCTGTTCCTTTCTGATCTACTACTTTTAGGCTCTCTCTTTTCTTAGAGGACTCCTTTCAATATTTCCTGTAAAGCTGGTTTGGTGTTTGCAAATTCTTTCAGTTTTTGTTTGTCCTGGAAGCTTTTGATCTCTCCTTCCATTTTCAGTGATAGCCTAGCTGGATATAGTATTCTTGGCTGCATGTTTTTCTCGTTTAGTGCTCTGAATATATCATGCCAGCTCTTTCTGGCCTGCCAGGTCTCTGTGGATAAGTCTGCTGCCAATCTAATATTTTTACCATTGTATATTACAGACTTCTTTTCCTGGGCTGCTTTCAGGATCTTCTCTTTGTCACTAAGACTTGTAAATTTTACTATTAGGTGACATGGTATGGACCTATCCTTGTTGATTTTGAGGGGGGTTCTCTGCACCTCCTGGATTTTGATGCTTGTTCCCTTTGCCATATTAGGGAAATTCTCTCCAATAATTCTCTCCAATATACCTTCTGCTCCCCTCTCTTTCTTCTTCTTTTGGAATCCCAATTATTCTAATGTTGTTTCATCTTATGTTGTCACTTATCTCTCGAATTCTCCCCTTGTGGTCCAGTAACTGTTTGTCCCTCTTTTGCTCAGCTTCTTTATTCTCTGTCATTTGGTCTTCTATATCGCTAATTCTTTCTTCTGCTTCATTTATCCTCGCAGTGAGAGCCTCCATTTTTGATTGCACCTCATTAATAGCTTTTTTGATTTCAACTTGGTTAGATTCCTGTTCTTTTGTTTCTCCAGAAAGGGCTTTTATATCTCCCGAGAGGGTTTCTCTAATATCTTCCATGCCTTTTTCGAGCCCGGCTAGAACCTTGAGAATTGTCATTCTGAACTCTAGATCTGACATATTACCAATGTCTGTATTGATTTGGTCCCTAGCCTTCGGTTTCTTTTTTTTGTGGTGAATTTTTCTGCCTTGTCATTTTGTCCAGATAAGAGTATATGAAGGAGCAAGTAAAATAATAAAAGGGTGGCAAAGACCCCAGGAAAATACGCTTTAACCATATCAGAAGAGATCCTAAATCGTTGGGGGGGGGCGGAGAGGGGATAAAAAGAGGTTCAGAAAAAAAAAGAAACAATTTATAAAAGAAAATGAATAAAGAAAAAATATAAAAAAGAAGAAAATATATATATTAGATAAACTAGTTAAAAACATTAAAAAAAGAAAAGGGTAAAGTTAAAAAAATTTTATCAGAAGAAGAAAAAAATTGAAAAAGAAAAAAAATCAAATTAACTGCAAGGCTAAAGAATCATGGGGAGAAAGCCATGAGTTCCGTGCTTTGCCTTCTCCTCCTCTGGAATTCCGCCGCTCTCCTTGGTATTGAACCTGCACTCCTTGGTAGGTGAACTTGGTCCTGGCTGGATTTCTTGTTGATCTTCTGGGGGAGGGGCCTGTTGTAGTGATTCTCAAGTGTCTTTGCCCCACATGGAATTGCACTGCCCTTACCAGGGGCCGGGCTGAGTAATCAGCTCGGGTTTGCTTTCAGGAGCTTTTGTTCCCTGAACGCTTTCCGTAGAGTTCCGGAGGACGGGAATGAAAATGGCGGCCTCCGAGTCTCCGGCCCGGAGGAGCCGAGAGCTCGGGGCCCCACTCCTCAGTGCGCCCTCAGAGAATAGCGCCCAATTATTCCCGTCTCCCTGGCCTCCGTCTGCACTCTGAGCTCACCGAGCCTGCGACCGGTTCAAGGTAACCCCGAGCCAAGAGCTCACTCCTCGGCTCTATCTCTGTAGCCGGCTTCCCCGTTCTAATACCTGCAAGCTCTGGGACACTCAGACACTCCTGATCCTTCTGTGACCCTGCGGGACCTGAGGCCACGCTGCCCCCACGTGGGCTTCACCCCGCTTTAGCCTCTGGAGTGATGTCCCTCAGCGGAACAGACTTTTAAAAGTTCTGATTTTGTGCTCCATTGCTCCGCCACTTGCCGGGAGCCGGCCCCTCCCCCCGCAGTCTATCTTCCCATCGCTTTGGATTCACTTCTCCGCCAGTCCTACCTTTCAGAAACGGTCGATTTTCTGTTTCTAGAATTGCTGTTCTTCTTCTCTTCGATCTCCCGTTGGATTTGTGGGTGTTTGCAATCTTTAGATAAGCTATCTAGCTGATCTGCTGCCTGAAGTAGTCTCAGCCTGCTACTTCTCCGCCATCTTGACTCCTCCCACTTTGTATGTTTTTGATCTTTTAAAAGATTTTGAGGCTCATATTGTGACATATAATCTATTTTGGAGAGTGTTCCATGTGCACTTTGAGATGAATGACAAAATAAAAGCAAAACATACCAGGACATATGCAATGCAGCTAAAATACTTTAAGAGGGAAATTTGTAACTTCGCTTACATTGGAATCCCACTGTCTACTCCTCTTACTGTACTTTCCCATTCCTCAGAGACAAACACACTATTGAAATTTTTTTAAAATTCTCATGGTTTTCTTTATACTTTCCTTACCAATGACTGCATCTCTAATCATAATGGATCTCATAATGTCCATGTCCTTGCACTCCTTACTATTGTTATACCACTTTATATTTACAAGATGCTCTATGTGCTGATTCCTGTAGTTATATTTCACTGATGCTTCACCACTATGCATGATTCCAATGATTATACCACAATGTATTTTTTCGTGTTCTATTAATGGGCATTTCCCCCTGAAGATTTATTATAATGTATCAAAGAATATTCTTATTATTTGTTTCCTTATGCTCACCTGTCAATTATTTTTTTTCACATTGTGTACCAAGGTTGTGCAATTGCTGGATCATTATGTAGGATCGTTACTACATACTTACTAACAGTTACCAGATTGCTCTCTAGAGTGGCTGCACACTCACCAGAAGTACCTATCATTTCCATTTGCCCAAATCATGTATCTAAAGGGGAGGTTGCATTTCTGGTTCCAAACTTGGGCTCTGGAGTTAGGCAAACAGTGAGCCTAAGGAATCTACTTAACTTCCCTCAGCCTCACCTTCTTGAGGTTTAAAAAGAAATTATGACTCCTAACACAAGGGAGCACTGTGAATAGTTCAAGAAGAAATCTTTGTAAAGATTCCAACATGCCAGTTATCATATGGTTTCATTTATTTGTGTAACATAAGGAATAGCATGGAGGACATTAGGAGAAGGAAGGGAAAATGAAGGGGGAGAAATTGGAGTGAGAGACGAACCATGGGCTCCAGGAAACAAACTGAGGGTTTTAGAAGGGAGAGGGGGTGGGGGATGGGTGAGCCTGGTGATGGGTATTAAGGAGGGCATGGATTGCATGGAGCACTGGGTGTTATATGCAAACAATGAATCATGGAACACTACATCAAAAACTAATGATGTGCCATATGATGACTAGCATTATGCCATAAAAAAAAAGATACAAAAAAAGATTCCAACATGTTATTTGGTGCATTACCCTCAATGCCAATGTTTGCTTCCTTCCCATCCCTACTGCTCTGGTCTTTAACAAAGATGTTTCTCAACATCAATAGCATTACCACATTTTAGTGAGCATTTGTGAGTGTAAGAAGAGAACCACATGTACTTACCTATTTAACATAAGTATTTCAGTGCCATCTCTTGACATGCAGTGTTGTGGAACTGCGCTGGAACAAAGTTCTTATCCTTTCCATGGAATGATTCTGCTTTTCCTCTCCTCAGTTTGTACCCTCTATGTTTATATCAGGAGTGCACATGATCTGGGTGTCTGGGAAGATCTTCATGCCTAAGAAGAGGTGACTGGGGACCTACTGGGAGGGACACTGAAATGCGGGTCAGGAGCTCAGAGGTAACTGATTGGACAGTACAGGGGGGCTGAGACCATGCTGGCTTAGGAGTAATTGCAGGATTATTACATATTTGCCTCTTTAAGATATTACACAATCTTCTAGGAAGTCTGGGTGAGATCAAAGTCTTGCCTGACCTAGGGGATACTTGGTTAGGGGCCTGTCCTCCTACCATTACTCCACCACTACCTTTTCTGACGCAAGCTAGGGTACTATGAATAGCCAGGCATCACTTCTTCCCACCGTATTTTATTTTGGAGGAGTGGGGACTGTGTCTAACCTTGTCTGCTCTAGGTCTGAGGTTTCTGCTTTTGGATATGGCCTCTGAGGGAGTGAAGTGTTCACACCTAACCTCGGTTTTTTCCAGCACAGGAATTTCAGGATAGTGGGATGTTAAGGCACTGTAAATGGAGGGAAATTCTGGGATCATTAAGGGTATGATGCCTTTAAGGCTTTATGAGCAGTCAAACAGGATCAAAGGAATCCATATTTAGGAAGATCAGCAGTTCTGCAGTATTTTGGGACTAGGGACCACAGGCAGGGATCCCAGTTAGAGATAAATTCCAGAACAAAATATTGGGTGGAGAGAGTAACACACAGGATGCAGAGGTATTCTGAGTGAAGGCACACAAGCTAGTTGGAGATAAGGAATGGAAAAGGGCTTCATCATGGCCACTCCCCCTGTTGACTTGCAGCTGCTTCTGGGACTCCTTCCCCACAGAGGCCACTGGGCCCTGAAAGGGGACTTGAAATGGGGTCCACCACCCACCCCACCAGCAACCTTTGTAAGATGTGCACCTTTTTGGAGGTGTCCAGTGAACTTGATGCCTTTGTTCATAATGCTCAGGAAAAGAAGCTATGTACAGGAAATAATGCCTTTTCATGGACTTAAGCCCACATGAATTCCACAGCCTCATCTCTCTATAAGCAGAGCATGCCAGGACCCAGGGAAATGAACGGAGCAGTTGCCTCTGGGCATTTCTTTCATTATAGTTGGGGAAGATGCACACCACAGAGACCCATGGGGTGTCTCAATAAGAGGGCATTAGGAGTAAACTATTAGGGGTTTGGGCTTGTTTTTGGTTATTTTGCAGAGGGTTCCAGGAAATGGAAAGATGATAGGATGGGGCGCTAAGTTCCCCAAGCCTCAGGCCTCCTATTCAGGGATTGAGTACAGGACCTTCCCTCCTGGGGTCCTTGTGGGCATTTGATGAAATCACAAGGGCAGTGTAGGTCACACAGGTGTTATGGCCTCAGCCATGCCTGGGATGTGAGGCTCAGCTTTTTCATCTGTAAAGAGGGAAACACCATGTTTACCCTACAGTTACGCCAAGAGATTCTATATTATTATGTAGATTAGAAACTAAGTCAGTGTCCTATTATGCACACAGTTAATAAGAATATAGAGATTGATTGTAAGTCACCAGAGTTTAATAGAGACTTTTGCTTGTTTCTTTAACTTTCCCTCTTTTCTGAGTCCATTTATGTATTTTGGGAATATATTTTCAACAGTATTCCACAAAGTAAATGGTTTAAAACTTTCTAACCCATAATTCTACCTCCAGAAGGTTCCTGTGGTCTTTGCCATGGAATTCCGTGTTTGGTAAAAAGAATAGACTCATCTAGGAGTTCTAATGGGATCTTTAAGAGGAGGGAGCATCCACCCACAACCTCCACAGCTTCTTTACAGCACCCGCCCGTTGTTCTCCTTGGAACAACCCTGTATTTCCATTGCTCAACTGGCCCATGTCCTGGGCATTCCTCTCAAAAGTGCAATAGGTTGGGTTATCTGGGTGGCTCAATCGGTTAAGTATCTTCCTTCAGCTCAGGTCATGATCCCAGGGTCTTGGGTTTAAGTCCTACTTCGGGCTCCTTGCTCAGAAGGGAGCCTGCTTCTCCCTCTGCCTGCCTCTCCCCCTCCTTGTGCTTAGCTTCTCTCTCTCTCTCTCTCTCTTTCCGACAAATAAATAAAATATTTTTTTTAAAAAGTACAAAAGTTGAATTCTGGGACAAAGCTTCAGATAGGACACTTGAAACCTCTAGATTCTTCAGTGCATTGTATGAATCCACACAGCCTGTGAGACTTTTGGAAGTCACTCTCATCAGACTCCTTGCAAATGAAAAAGTGTATCTGGAAATGGTGACCTCGTGGAATGACTAGATGATTCAGGATAATCAAGCCATTATCTGTGTCTGAGGAAACTTCCCACAGGAAGTGAGGTTTAAACTGAGACCCGAGGGAAGCTACCCAGGGGAACTAAACAGGGAAAGAGGGGAGAAGAGAGCTAATCTGAGACCCCAAACAGCTATCATGGTCAGGAAATACTCTAGGACTTGGTTTGTTCCTGAGGAAATCCTGTGTTGAAAACCACTACCCGGAAGCTGAGCATCTCTGGAAAATTCTGTGTTCCTTCACAGTGTAATTGTAGAGGTACCTGTACCCCTTCTCTCTGTGTTCTGACCCTAGGTCTGTAATATGATTTTTATCCGTGGAACCATAGAAAAGAAGAAAATTGCTGAGTAAAGTGATTTAATTACACTTTTGTTTTATATACTCTTTTACAACTCACGATGCAAAATAACTTAATAGATACTTTCTTTTTCCAAATAATATTTTTCATTGGAGAAAATTAGAAATTGGATATTAGTATCATCTAATGATAAAATCCAGAATGGTGGCTTGGACATCATTTACCACGAAAGGAGGGGCTCCATCAGAAAGAATTTTCTGGACATTTACTTGAAAATGAAGCAATCTAGACAGAACCCCCAGACATTAAATCACATTAAGTCATGCGACAGGAAGTTTTCTTCACCTTCTTCCACGATATAAAAGGCTGTGTGTGTGGGCACCTGTGTGGCTCAGTCAGTTAAGCGTCTGCCTTCAGCTCAGGTCATGATCTTGGGGTCTTGGGATGGAGCCCGACATTGAGCTCTCCACTCAGCAGGGAGTCTGCTTCTCCCTCACACTCTACCCCTGTGTGCATGCTCTCTCTCTCAAATAAATAAATAAAATCTTAAAAAAAAAGCTCTGTGTGTGTGAGAGAGAGCGAGAGATAATGTTAAAAAATGTATCTATTATACAAATATAAATTTTATTAAACTTTGCATAACCTCTCTTTTTAAATTATGTGTGTATGTATATTAAATGTTTGTGTATGTATAATATAAAGATATATTGTATTTTGGCAATATTTTCATGATCAAATTCCCAATCAGGAATAAACTACAATGTTATAAAATGTTATCTCACTTTTTCTTATGATTTCAAAATTATATGTATTTGTTTCAAAATTAAATACAGTGGAAAAATATGTATTGCTATTGAAAAATTTTTTGTTATATTTCTTTGATCCTATTACATAGCAAGATGGCCATACTTGGTAATTTAGTTTATATTCTCCGAATATATTTCTATGTGTATATTACTGTATAAGTAGGTTCACATGAACATATGTATTGTTCTTCTAAGTTTTAATCACTACATATATATGAGTGTTTATATATATTCTATATTATAATATGCCTTTTTACTTAGTATGTTAAATTATTTGTTATTTAATTTTATATGTTTGTGATGCAGAAACTTTATTTAAATTATTTCATTGTAGGTTTTGAACAACACCTTTCTAGGTATTCAAATTTATTTTTATATTGAGATTATTTAATATCTGCCTGTGAAATATGCTGGAAATCTTTTGCCATAATTCACACTTCCTTAATGTTACTTCTTTTGGTTTCCGGGTAAACAAAGTTTTTTTAAACCTTTCATTATTTTTTCTAAATAAATTCATAGTATAGTTCACTGTAAAATATTGGAACCAGTTAATGTCCATTTGTACTTATTGACAATTCTTAATGATTGCTAAAAAGAAAATTTGTGACTTTACTGATACTGAGGGAGTTGAGGATTTTGTCAGGAGAGTATGTGAAATGATGGATTCTGGAAGTAAGTTTGGATGGTAAAGAAGATATTTATGAAAGTGATAACAGTGAGAAAGTTAAGATGTTAATGTGAGGACGAGCATTGGTAATAAGAATGAAACATCAAAAACCTCTGAGGAACAGAATTCATCCTTGAAACTTCTTTTTAGTCTGTGTGATTTTCTTTGTTATTTCATATTTTAGTTGACTATTAAAGAAACAATTTCCCATTAAATTTGAGAGAGAAGTGATAGTCATGATGAACAGAGGACTGGAATCAAGGTATCTAGGCCACAGATTCCAGACCCCTCACTGATCATTAGACTTGTAGTGAGTCATTTGCCCCTGTGCTGGCCTCTGCTCTAACATACAGTTATCCTTTATATAGAGATATGTCTTTACTCAAATGTCACCTTATTCAGAGAACTTTTATGACTGCACTACTTAAAAAAAATTCAACCCCCACTCCATTCCAGGCACTCCCTCTCCCCTTTCCCTGAATTAATTTTTCCAGAATAAAAATTATAGGAAAAACTTAGGTAGTGCTTACTTATGTGTTCATGTGTACTAACACATTTATTTCTCACATCAAGGGAAGCACTATTATCATTACCATTATTAGTATTGTTACTGTTATTATATCCATCTATGAGATGAGGAAAGTTAGGCACTGAGAGGTTTAAGTACCTTCCCTAAGACCACACAGCTGTTACATGTGCACAGCTATGACTGAAAGTTATCATAGTCCCTCCAAAGTCCCTGACCTTAATTATTACCTTCTTGCTCCTCTCCAAAGCACCTATGCTGTCTCATATACTCTATATTTTGTTTACTGTCTATTATCAACTCTACTATATCATGAGCTCCATAAAGGCAAGGACTTTTCATTTTGTTCATGGTTATATCCTGAAGCAGAGGCACAGAGTCCTGTAGCCACCACATCAAAAATCTGATAGTAATATAGCTACCTGCTGTTTACATCATATATCTTTTCCTTTCCTTTTATTTTCAGCCTATTTAACCTTTATTTTTAAACTGCATCTCCATAGATAGCATATATTTAGATCTTGCATTTTAAATCCATTCCTATATTTTAACCAAGGTGTTTAGTCTATTTACACTTAAAATAAATATCAATAAAATTAGATTTAATTGTAATATTTTGTTGTTTTTAATGTATCTCCTTTTAATTTTTCTCCTTTCTTGTCTTCTTTTAGATTAGATGGATATATTTTAGAATTCCATTCTACTTGATTTTTTAACGATACTTCTTGCATTTCTAAGTGGTTGCTTTAAAGATTACAATATAAATCACTAACCTTTTAAAGTGTTTTTAGAATCCATGTTGTACCACTTCACATAAGATGAAAGAATCATGTTGTCATACATTTCCTTTCACCACATCTTTTTATGCTATAATTGTCATATGTATTGCATCCACATAAATTATAATTCTACAACACATGTTATAATTGTTGCTTTAAACAGTCATTTGTATTTTAAAGAAATTAAGAGGGAAATAAAAAGATAGTTTAAAAAATATGTACCCACATATTTACCATTTCTTCTGCTTTTTTATTCCCTCCTGTAGATTAGATTTTACTTAGATAACATAGATTAGATACTTGGTATCACTTAGTTTTTATTGTAGATGTACTGACAATGACTTTTTTAACTTTTTCTTTATATGATACTTTTTTTACTTTGACTAGTGACATATATTTTTGCTGAATAGAAGTTTATGGACTGATAGGTTTTTTTTTTCTCCTCTCAGTTCTTTAAAGATGTTTCCCCACTGTCTTCTGGCCTCCATTTTTTTCTGAAGAGAAGTCAGTTATCATCTGTATTGTTGCTACTCTGTATATAATGGGTTATCTTGACCTGAAACTGCTTTTAAGAATTTTTTCTTTGTCTTAAGCATTCACCAATTTGTCCATGATGTGCTTAGGTGTGGTATTCTTGGTCTTTGTCTTGCTTGTTCCATCTATGTTATGTATTACTATAGTTATATAAATTATAAATCTACTTACCTATCTATATATATAAGGAAACTGTATTCAAATGTTAACTTTGTTTATCAGTGGGTATTTGAATTTCTGGTTATTACTACCTTTATACTTGATTGTACTCCAGCAATTTACTACTATTACTACTGCCATTTAAATGTCCACTGGTACATGGCTCCATTGCAGATGGGTTCTCTGGTTCTTGCCCTGTAGGGAACTCAGGGAATTATGAACATTTGTTCCACGTATGTCATTTTATTTATTCCTGTGAGGAAGATAATTATCATCTCCATTCTCTAGTTAAGGGAACTAAAGTTTGAAAACAAGGGGAATATTATCTAGGGTCACACAACCCCTGGAGAAAAAGACAGAGATAGTAACCAATGCCTTTCAGACTGCCAACCCCATATTTCCTCCAGGATACCACCAAGTTCAGCTATAACATAATCTCTCAGGTGTAAATTACATTCTTACAAAATTCAGAGTTATTTTCATATTGGAAAAGCATCAGGATGATGTGAAAGGAGCTTATGTTTTAGGCTTGATTCAGCTTTCAAGAACCTTATCCTCTTTGTCCTTGCTTTACTTTCCTCATTTGTATTATGGGAATTGTAGACTGGCCTCCATTGGTTGTACTTAGAATTAAAGGGGTCTAAACGATGCAGGCATGAGGAGAGACTCTAAAATAGTTAATTTATCACCCTTCCCACAGGTCTTCTTTCCCCATTGTAAAGACTGTGATTTTATAAAACTATCTTAGTAACTTGAGGACTGACTGAATCATGAGGCCACCACGCAAAGGCCACTTACTCCTTGTCTGCATGATGCAATGTATGAAGGCAACCCAACTCCTTGTCTGCATGATACAATGTATGAAGGCAACCCAGCAAGTTAAGACAACCAATCCTCGACACTGGAAGACCACAAGGCTTCCAATGGGAGATTTCTGGGTGCTGGGGGTCAAGATCCAGAACCCTTCTTCTGTCTCTTACAGGATGGATGTCCTTGTGCGCTTCAGTTGGTTTATATGTAAAATAAGACTAATGGTATCTTTCTTTTTTAAAATTTAAATTCAATTAGCCAACATATAATACAACATTAGTTGTTGGTATAGTGCTCAATGATTCATTAGTTGCACATAACACCCAGTGTTCATTACATCATGGGCCTTCCTTAATGCCCATCACCCAGTTACCCCATTCCTCCCCACCTCCCCTTTCCATAAGCCTCAGTTTTTTTTCAGAGTCAAGAATCTCTCATGGTTTGGCTCCTTCTATGATTTCTTCCCATTCAGTTTCCCTCCCTTTCCCTATGATCCTCTGTGCTATTTCTTATATTCCACATATGGGTGAAACCATATGATAATTAACTTTCTCTGATGACTTAATTCACTTAGTATAATACCCTCTAGTTCCATCCATGTTGATGTAAATGGTAGGTATTCATCCTTTCTGATGGCTGAGTAATATTCCACCGTATATATGAGCCATATCATCTTTATCCATTCAGCTGTTGAAGGATATCTTGGCTCCAAGACAAGACTTATAAAACTCAACATCCCCAAAATGCATAATCCAATTAAAAATGGGCAGAAGATTGGGCACCTGGGTGGCTCAGTGAGTCAAAGCCTCTGCCTTCGGCTCAGGTCATGATCCCGGGGTCCTGATTGAGCCCCGCATCAGGCTCTCTGCTCAGCAGGGAGCCTGCTTCCTCCTCTCTCTCTGCCTACCTCTTTGCCTACTTGTGATCTCTGTCTGTCAAATAAATAAATAAAATCTTTAAAAAATGGGCAGAAGACATGAATAGACATTTTTCCAAAGAAGACATCCAGATGTCCAGCAGACATAAAAAGATGCTCAACATCACTCATAATCAGGGAAATAAAAATTAGAACTACACTGAGATATCACCTCACACCTCTCAGAATGACTAAAAATCAACAGCACAGGAAACAACAGGTGTTGGCGAGGTTGTGGAGAAATGGGACCCTCTTGCACTCTTGGTGAAAATGAAAACTGGTGCAGCCACTCTGGAAAACAGTATGGAGGTTCCTCAGAAAGTTAAAAATAGAACTACCCAATGACCCAGCAATTACATTACTAGCATTTACCCAAAGAATACAAAAATAATAATTCAAAGAGAATACATATACCCAGATATTTAGAGCAGCATTATCTACAATAACCAAATTTTTGGAACAGCCCAAGTGTCCATTGACTGATGAATGGATAAAGAAGTGGTACATATGTACAATGGAATATTATTCAGCCATCAAAAAGAATGAAACCTTGCCATTTGCAATGGCATGGATTGAGCTAGAGAGTATTATGCTAAGTGAAATAAGTCAGTCAGAGAAAGACTAATACCATATAATTTCACTCGTATGTGGAATTTAAGAAATAATACAAATGAGCACAGGGGGGGAGAGAGAGAGGCAAACCAAAAAAGAGACTCTTAACAATAGAGAACAAACTGATGTTTACCAAAGGGGAGAGGAGTGGGGAGATGGGTTAAATTGGTGATGGGGATTAAAGAATGCATTTGTTGTGATGAGCATGAGGTGTTGTATGGAAGTGTTGAATTGCTATATTGTACACCTAAAACTATTATTATACTGTATGTTAATTAACTGGAATTTAAATAAAAACTTAAAAAATAAATGAAATGTATTGAACCTCTGACTTTATATTTGTGGGAATTTATCCTTGTCTTGTTTCCAGGATTTTGCTTGATAAATAATGCCACTGTGTACTTCGTAGTGTGTGGTTGGGATAAAAGGAGAATGGGGTGAGAAAACTGAGATAACTGTCAGGAGAGTTGTTGAAGCAATGGCCCATTATGACATTGAGGCTGCCTAGCAGAGGCAGGGGGCTGATATTCATGGAGACTGTGGGGGTTGAACAGAGGGAGGTAGCCAATCTGGAAGTTATTGTTAAAATCAGCAAGAGTATTGGCAATAGAATTGAACAGCAAAATTCATACTTAAATTAGTTTTTTCCCTGGGAGTTTCTCTCGTGGAGGACATCATAGGCTTTTCTGCATTTAATCACTGTGCTGGGGAAGGCAATTAGGATCACAGAAGCCTGAGGTGTAGAGAAGAAGCAGAAAGGTACGACATAAGACATATGACTTCTGCCTGCTTGGGAGCTGAGGGATACCCCAGTGCCTATTACATGCCAGGCACTGTGGCTATTACCTTGTCTGGCCTGTCAGTTTTATCCTCTATATTCTTGTGGTAGGAGGAGTTATCACCTCCATTTCCTAGGTGAAGAGATTCGAGTGCAATTCAGTGGATTATCTTGTGTAGGATCACACAGCTACTAAATAGGTAATCAGAGATGAGAACCAAAGTCCTAACTGACAATCTTATGTTCCTTTCAGGTTACCATGGCACCTCAACTGTAAATCCAGTGGTTATAAATCAGGTGATATGGATATTCTGACTTCCCCTGTACAGTAGTGGATATTCTTTATTTTTGATAATTAGGTCCCAGTCTTTTCTCTCTGATTAGATAACTGCATCATCCTGGACATTTCCTTGGACCTCTCATTCCCCACTTGAGTTATGTGTAAAAGCCCTGGATTTGGGGTGAATCTTCTAGTCCTCATTGACTTCTTCTCCTCCTCTTCCTCCTCCCCCAACTTCTCCTCCTCCTCTTTCTTCTTTTTGCATCAGTTTAATGTTTTACTGTCTCCTCCTTTTGGCAATGAATGTAACAATGTACAGGCACTCACTTAAGAATGTCAGGTGTGGACCTTTTCTAAACTAAATCTTATCTGATGAACAGATGTGAGATGAGAGGTTCTGGTTGAAGTGGATTTCCAAGACCTGAATCTGATTCATTCCACAGCAGACACATAAACACACACACACACACACACACACACACACACACACACACACATCCCAATAGGGGTGTCAAGTGTAAGGAGAAGAGAAGGGGACCTAGATGTGTGATATGTATGACAACAAAGGCCCACCATCAGGACAGTCAACTATCTGGACCACCCTTAATGCACTTCCACTTTCATCAAGCCTGAAGTCTTTTGTTTCTCTTGTCTGTATCTCCTGTTGTGTTTGTGTGTCTGTATGGGAGGTATACAAAATATCTTACTGAAATGGTGACAGAAGCCTTAAGTGTTAGCAAGCACAAAAAGCAGGATCAACTTTACACTTTGCTGTCCTTTAATTCCCTCAATTTTTAGGAGGTGTGAAAAACTTTTCACATATTTGATCACCATTTCTGCTTTGAGTGATCTGTTTTTATTCATTGCCAATTCATTTTCTTTCATTTATGTTCCTCTTCCACCATTTTGTTGTCTGGATGGATGTTAAGGACAATGTTCCATTAAGCTGGGAACGGAAGAAGCAATACATTCATTTTACAATTATGTGTGGAGTGCCCACTTTGTGCCAGGCATTGTTCAAGGTCAGGAGAATCAGCAGTGAAGAAAACAGTCACAGATTCCTGCCATCCTGGGGCTTATTTTCTGGTGGACACTGATTTTAAATGTTGGAAAATTACCCATGGTGTTCAAAAAGAAATTTGTTGGCACTGTTCTAGATGAAGCAGATAGAGTGGTAAACAAAACAAGCAAAAATTTCTTCCCTGCTACAGTTGCACTGGGAGTCAGTCTGAAAACTTAAACATGGTGGACCCAAGTACTGCTTGAACTAAGAGTTCATTGACTAAAACCAGTGGGCTCATGTGTTCATTTTAAAAATTTATATATTTGTGACAGTTTATTGAGTTCGCAATCATATACCATACAATTTCTCATTTAAAGTATACAATTCAATGGTTTTTATTATATTTACAGATATATGCAACTACAATTTAAACATTTTCCTCACCATAAATAGGAATTCTGTACCCTTTGGCTATCACTCTCTTATCCCCTCATTCTTCTCCTAGTCCTAAGCAACCACTAATGTACTTTCTGTCTATATGGCTATGCTTATTCTGGACATGTCATATAAATTGAATCATATAATATGTGACTTTTTGTGTCTGGCTTCTTTCACTTAGCATAATGTTTTCAAGGTTCATCTATGTGGTAGTTCAGTACTTTTTTTAAAAAAAGATTTTATTTATTTATTTGACAGACAGAGATCACAAGTAAGCAGAGAGGCAGGCAGAGAGAGAGGAGGAAGCAGGCTCCCTGCTGAGCAGAGAGCCCAATGTGGGGCTGGATCCCAGGACCCTGGGATCATGACCCCAGTTGAAGGCAGAGGCTTTAACTCACTGAGCCACCCAGGTGCCAGTAATTTTTAAATGTACGAATAATATTTCATTATATGCATATACCACATTTCATTCCTCCATTCATCCATTGATGGGCATTTGGGTTATTTCCACCTTTTAGCTATTATAAATATTGTTGCTCTTAAGATTAGTGTGTAAGTTTTTATTTGAACTCTTGAACTATTTTCTGTATATACCTAGGAGCAGAATTGCAGGCCACTTGTTCATTTTTAAACCAAAGCAGATATTATTTATGCATAACTGACCAAAACAAATGCACGAGTGAATAAACAAAATTGTTTTCATGACATTACCAAATAGCTGGATATGAACAAGAGCCAGCATGGGATGCGGACAAATACAATACCTGAAATTTTGAGAGAGGGCATTTAGCGGTTAAATTAATGCTTTCCCATAACTCACAAACAAAAGTTACACATATAGAAAGCAGCAAGAGTTACTTCCGTGACTGAAAATCTAAATCCATTAAGTCCATTCCCTGATTTTAGGCACTTAAACTTATGTTGAATATTTGCAATACAATTCTTGTAAAGGCATAAAGCAAACCACTCTGAAAATAGGCGAATCCTATCTTAGAGTCTCCTAATTCAGACCACTGTCTAGCTCTAAAACTGAGCTGGCACAATTGAAATGCTATTGTTGTATAACTTCATTCATTGGGTCAGATGAAAATATGATGGCCAGAGGTAACTTGGCACAGAATTGAATTTATCTAATACATATCATATTCAATTACCCCATTGTGACCTGCCAGGAGGAAGAATATAATTCTTTTTCTGATAAGAAAATACGGCAGTACTAAGTGTAATAGACGAAAGTTCATTATAGCCTATCAAATACTCTTCTAGTCTGTTTTTAAAATGTCACTTAAATATATTAGTCCTTTAAGTGTTTAAATATTCTAGAATGTGTATATATATCATATTCTCCTCAGAAAGGTTGTATGGCATATTAGTGATATGACACGGAAGACTTTTAACTCCAGGAAGACTAAACTCAAAGCTTAGGGTGGCCACACTGGTAATGTAAATAACGAAAGTTGGTGTATATAAAGATCAAGGGAAGAACCTTTGTTTCTACAGGTAAATATTCCCCCTCCAATTTTCCTGAAACGCTTTTCTTGAACCACAGTTTTCTTGAACAACATTCTTGGTCTTTTGGTCCCACACTTTTGGTTAAATGGAGGCAAGAAATATTTCAGTTTTCTCTTTAAGAAGATCAATAGCATTAGGGGAGGAGTCAAGATGGCGGAGAAGTAGCAGGCTGAGACTACTTCAGGTTGCGGGAGATCAGCTAGATAGCTTATCTAAAGATTGCAAACACCTACAAATCCAACGGGAGATCGAAGAGAAGAAGAACAGCAACTCTAGAAACAGAAAATCAACCACTTTCTGAAAGGTAGGACTGGCAGAGAAGTGAATCCAAAGCGACGGGAAGATAGCGGGGGGAGGGGCCGGCTCCCGGCAAGTGGCGGAGCAACGGAGCACAAAATCGGGACTTTTAAAAGTCTGTTCCACTGAGGGACATCGCTCCAGAGGCTTAACCGGAGTGAAGCCCATGCGGGGTCAGCATGGCCTCAGGTCCCGCAGGGTCACAGAAAGATCGGGGGTGTCTGAGTGTTGCAGAGCTTACAGGTATTAGAACGGGTAAGCCGGCTACAGAGACAGACCCGAGGAGTGAGCTCACAGCTCGGGGTTACCTTGAACCGGTCGCAGGCTCGGTCAGCTCGGAGCGCGGCCGGAGGCCAGGGTGACGGGAGTAATTGGGCGCTGTTCTCTGAGGGCGCACTGAGGAGTGGGGCCCCGGGCTCTCCCGGTCTCCGGCCCGGAGGAGCCGAGAGCCCGCCATCTTCATTCCCGTCCTCCGGAACTCTACGGAAAGTGCTCAG
>NW_019154207.1:836661-846558 GCF_002288905.1 Enhydra lutris kenyoni | reverse complement strand
GACTCTTAATCTCACAAAACAAACTGAGGGTTGCTGGGAGGAGGGGTTTGGGAGAGGGTGGTGGGGTTATGGACATTGGGGAGGGTATGTGCTATGGTGAGTGCTGTGAAGTGTGTAAACCTGGCGATTCACAGACCTGTACCCCTGGAGATAAAAATACATTATATGTTTATAAAAAATAAAAAAAAATTAAAAAAAAAAGATATTATTTATTTACTTATTTATTTACTGACTTATTTATTTATTTGTAACATGAGGGGTGGGGAGGGGAAGAGAGAGAGGGAGAGAGAGAGGATCTCAAGCCGATTCTGGACTGAGTGCGGAGCCAGATGTGGGGTTTGATCTCACAACCCTGAGATAGGGACCTGAGCTGAAATCAAGAGTTGGACGCTTAACCGACTAAGCCACCCAGGCGACCTAACATTAATTTTGTAAATAAAAGCACAGCTAGGCTTATCTTATGCTGTCATAATTTTATCTTAGTTATTTTAGTAATTAAAACTCAGTGCACAGTGGCACCTGGGTAGTAGAATTGGTTGAGCATCTGGCTCTTGGTTTTGGCTCAGATCATGATCTTGGGGTCATAAGATCAAGCCCTGTGTTGGGCTCCATGTTCAGTACTGAGTCTGCTTGGAGTTTCTCTCTCCCTCTTCTTCTGCCACTCACCCCATGCGTGGGCACACGTGCTCTCTCTCTCTCTTCCTCTTTCTCTCTCTCTAAAATAAATATAACTTTCAAAAAAATCAGCACACATGTACTCTGAAGCCCCTGGAAACACTGAAGAAATATACATTTGTGAGAGGAATTATCTTGTATTCCCCTCTTAACTTCTATGTCCCACCTCAAAATAAGCAGCCAATATATTTGTTAATATTCCCCATATATGTTTGTGTGGGATTGTTTATCATTTAAATTATGACATAATGTATATTCTTATGAAAATATAAATTTTTCAAAACTTAGGTTGTATTGCACATTATGTTCAATACCTTTTTTATATATTTATATATCTGATGTTTCTATTACCATTTACTTTCATTTAGTTTTTGGTGTGGTTGAGCAATTTTACACATGTCTGATTGCCATTTATTATTCTTTCTTGAATTATCTGTTGGTACATGTGAACATGACTTGTTCAACTAGTCAGATTTCATTATATGGAAATTAATGATATATTAATTATGTCTGTAAATCATGTTGCCAGTGTGTTGTGTCTGATACAGAACCCTCCATCTGCACTGATTCCATATCTGCTTCTTTTCCCCCTGGACTTACACTACTGAACTGTGACTGGTCCCTTCTTTTTTTTTTTTTTAATTGTGTTATGTTAGTCACCATAAAATACATCTGGTCCCTTCTGCCTTTAGGGAGGTGACATATATTGGCACCTAGTTCTTAATTCTGAGATCTAGAGCGCTGTTCTAGGGGCATTACTTCTGTGTACATTGTGGTCTCTTTGCTCTGACCCTAGGCAGTTTTGTTCGCTGGTCTTCTAAGCACAGGGCTGTAGACATTTAAATATTGCAGCTCTTACTCTGAATTGTGCAATTTAAAATAAGAAAGAAGAAGGAAAATAGTCATTTCAGAATAAGGGTAATTATTATTTTATTGAAGAGTGTTTCATAACAAGCTTTAAAAAAAACCATTTGGGGGATTTTATTCTCTTAGCCAAATTAATATATCAGGATATTAATCTTGTGCCAGGATTCCCACACCAACTAGAAGATACTCATTATTAATTATTTGATGCATATTCTGTTGTTTTTCCCCAGTATATATCCTAATAAAATGCACAGATATTTATCCAAATGTAAATTATATATTTTACAAACTTGTGTCCCCTCTCTACATATTGTGTTAATATTTACCTGTTTCACTTCAAATGAGAGCTCATTTGGCATTTCATCAGTTATATGGTTGGGAATGTTTTTAAGGATTTTATGGGGCATTTATGGTGCTTTGAATGAGCATTCTCTGTTGTAATCTTTGGCTCATTTCTCTGTTGGTTGAAAGACTGAAGATGTTAACCCTATACCTCCAATGTGTCTTCCAAAAATTTTCTCCCACCTTTTTATATACTTTGTACTTTTAAATTTTGCTATGTACCATCTGTATAGCAGATATATACAGGTATATGTATATATAGTGCATATATCTATATATATCTGTAGTATATATACAGACATATACCGCCATGTATATATACATATATATATGAATATATATATTCAAATGTAAAAGCCGTAAAAGCTCATTGTTAAAGCAAAACCCTGAATAATACACTTAGCTCCATTAACTCCTTGCCCACATCACAGAGCAGAAAAGCACTGGCACTTTGTGTAATTCTAGGTTTTAAGCTCCTGAGCATTAATTTACAAGGTTATTTTCCCCAGGGAAAGTTACCTCACTTCTCATAACTCCTGTGTCCTAATCTGAATAATGTCAACAATGAACAGTAACTCGAATAGCTGTAAGGATTAAGTTAAAGTGTAAAGTAGCCATTCGTTAAAGTCCCTGTGTAAATGCCAACAACCTTTTCTCAGGTCACCCTCCAAAAAGGGCAACAGCTCTGCTGTCACATCGACCTTGCTTACCACCTTAGAGACCCGCTGGAACACGTGGTTCATACATCTGGTCCTCCTGGCACAAGGTTTCATCTCTATAATCAGCATCACATTGAGCAGTCATGTGGTCATAGTTCTAGGAGAGTTTAAAACAATCGGTTCTTCAGCTTTGGAAACCCAACCTCCTAAAGGGAAGCCTATGGGTATATTGTGGGAAGTGAGAGAGAAAGAATCCCATTCTTGCTCCTGAGTTGATGTGTGACTGGAAAAGCATAGTGCTCTGTGAGCCCAATTTGGTCATCTGTAAAGTAGGAATAACAATACATTCCTCACAGAACTCTGGTGGGGAGAAATGGAGGAAACCTATAGAAATTTCTGGCACATAGTAGGACATGGATAACCATTAGTATTGCCCAGCCGGCCTCCTCCCTCTCATAAAAGAATTGACTCTTAGAGAAACCAAGAAGCATATCTCTCATAGAGAGTATCTAGAAATGTAGCAAAGGGAGAGAAACGTACAGACACTTACCCGGTGCATGAGCTTTGGTATCATTCCTGTGTTGTGGGATGAATTAAGCAAGGAATTTTGAGAAAGGTAAGAAAATAAATTACTTTTATTCCAGGTGATTTCCTGTTCCCTTCTTTTCCTTTCTAGTTTGTTACTGGTGGAGAAGTTTCTAACTGAGCCTCAGAAAAAGAGAACATATATGGGAACAAGCCAATAAAAGGTCTCCTGGACAGAAGAGTAATTTCAGGAGGCCTGTCCCCACACCAAACCCCAAGATCTTGGGTGAGTCGGTCCCCTGTGTGGGCTGCAGCCATAACTCAGAAGAAATATAACATAGGAACAGTGGTTCAGGGAATGGGTTTTGCCTCCCGAGATGTAACTAATAAACAGAATAAGGTGTTTGTACACTCCATAAATTGCTTCATACTTGAACTGTGAAAGAAAGTATCCTTAAAAAATGTTGTATACACACACACATATGTAAATACACATATATATTCATGCTGTAGGTGCCTTTATCTTCCATTTGATAACTTGATATAACATTGCATTTTTCAGATGTATATAGGGCCAGATTCCTATAGTTCAAAGACACTTAGTTTTATTGCTATACAATATTACACTGTAAGAATGAATCACAGTGTGTTTAGGGGACCACTTTTGAGGGACATTTTGTTTTTTCCTACACTTTTGCTCTCATAAACAATGCTGAAATGAGCATTATTATAGATGAAGCCATGTGCCCACTTGCCAGATATTCTCTAGTTCCTTACTACTCAAAGTGTGAGCCATGCAATAGCAGTTTTAGCATTACCTGGTGTATTAGTTAGGGTTTTCCAGAAAAACAGAGCCAGTAGCTTATGTGTGTGTGTGTGTGTGTGTGTGTGTGTACGTGTGTGTGTGTATTTTCTTTTCTTACAGTTTCACAGAGACATTATTGATGTACAGCCTTGTATAAGTCTAAGTTATACAGCAAAATGACTTGACTTATGTGTATTGTAAAATGATGACAGTGGGTTTATTTAACATCTATCCTCTCATAGATATTTTATTTTTCTAATTTTTAAATTTTTAATTTCTTAAAAGATTTTATTTATTTGACAGAGAGAGACACAGTGAGAGAGGGAACACAAGCAGGGGGAATGGGAGAGGGAAAAGCAGGCTTCCCGCTGAGCTGGGAGTCTGATGCAGGGCTTGATCCCAGGACCCTGGGATCATGACTTGAGCTGAAAGCAGACACAACGACTGAGCCACCCAGGCGCCCCTATTTTTTTTTTTTTAGTTTTTTTTTTTTTTTAAATTTAAGTTCAATTAGCCAACATATAATACATCATTAGTTTTTGGTATTTTAAAAAGCAAAAACCAATTTTTTTTCTTGTACTGAGAACTTTTAGGATTTGCTCTCTTAGTAACATTCAAAATACACCATACAGCAGTGTTAACAATAGCCATCATATTGTACATTACATCCCCACTTTTTAAAAAAAAAAAATTATTTCTTTTCAGCATAACAGTATTCATTGTTTTTGCACCACAACCAGTGCTCCATGCAATCCATGCCCTCTCCAATACCCACCACCTGGTTCCCCCAACCTCCCACCCCCGCCTCTTCAAAACCCTCAGATTGTTTTTCAGAGTCCATAGTCTTTCATGGTTCACCTCCCCTTCCAATTTCCCTCAACTCCCTTCTCCTCTCTAACTCCCCTTGTCCTCCATGCTATTTGATATGCTCCACAAATAAGTGAAACCATATGATAATTGACTCTCTCTGCTTGACTTATTTCACTCAGCATAATCTGTTCCAGTCCTGTCCATGTTGCTACAAAAGTTGGGTGTTCATCCTTTCTGATGGAGGCATAATACTCCATAGTGTCTGTGGACCACATCTTCCTTATCCATTCGTCCGTTGAAGGGCATCTTGGTTCTTTCCACAGTTTGGCGACTGTGGCCATTGCTGCTATAAACATTGGGGTACAGATGGCCCTTCTTTTCACTACATCTGTATCTTTGGGGTAAATACCCAGTAGTGTCATTGCAGGGTCATAGGGAAGCTCTATTTTTAATTTCTTGAGGAATCTCCACACTGTTCTCCAAAGTGGCTGCACCAACTTGCATTCCCACCAACAGTGAAAGAGGGTTCCCCTTTCTCCACATCCTCTCCAACACACGTTGTTTCCTGTCTTGCTAATTTTGGCCATTCTAACTGGTGTAAGGTGGTATCTCAATGCAGTTTTAATTTGAATCTCCCTGATGGCTAGTGATGATGAACATTTTTTCATGTGTCTGAGAGCCATTTGTATGTCTTCATTGGAGAAGTGTCTGTTCATATCTTCTGCCCACTTTTTAATATGATTATCAGTTTTCTGCATGTTGAGTTTGAGAAGTTCTGTATAGATCCTGGATATCAACCTTTTGTCTGTACTGTCATTTGCAAATATCTTCTCCCATTCTGTGGGTTGTCTCTTTGTTTTCTTGACTGTTTCCTTTGCTGTGCAGAAGCTTTTGATCTTGAGGAAGTCCCAAAAGTTCATTTTCGCTTTTGTTTCCTTTGCCTTTGGAGACATATCTTGAAAGAAGTTGCTGTGGCTGATATCGAAGAGGTTACTGCCTATGTTCTCCTCTAGGATTCTGATGGATTCCTGTCTCACGTTGAGGTCTTTTATCCATTTTGAGTTTATCTTTGCGTACGGTGTAAGAGAATGGTCGAGTTTCATTCTTCTACATATAGTTGTCCAGTTTTCCCAGCACCATTTATTGAAGAGACTGTCTTTATTCCACTGTGTATTTTTTCCTGCTTTGTTGAAGATTATTTGACCATAGAGTTGAGGGTCCATATCTGGACTCTCTAATGTGTTCCACTGCTCTATGTGTCTGTTTTTATGCCAGTACCTTGCTGTCTTGGTGATCACAGCTTTGTAGGAAAGCTTGAAATCAGGTAACATGATGCCGCCAGTTTTATTTTTGTTTTTCAACATTTCCTTAGTGATTCGGTGTCTCTTCTGATTCCATACAAATTTTAAGATTATTTGTTCCAGCTCTTTGAAAAATACCAGTGGAATTTTGATCGGAATGGCATTAAAAGTATAGATTGCTCTAGGCAGTATAGACATTTTAACAATGTTTATTCTTCCAATCCAAGAGCATGGAATGGTCTTCCATATTTTTGTGTCTTCTTCGATTTCTTTCATGAGTGTTCTGTAGTTCCTCGAGTACAGATCCTTTACCTCTTTGCTTAGGTTTATTCCCAGTTCTTGGTGGTATAGTAAATGGAATGGATTCTCTAATTTCCCTTTCTGTATTTTCATTGTTAGTGTATAAGAAAGCCACTGATTTCTGTACATCGACTTTTTATCCTGCCACGTTACTGAATTGCTGTATGAGTTCTAGTAGTTTGGGGGTGGAGTCTTTTGGTTTTTCCATATAAAGAATCATGTCATCTGTGAAGAGAGAGAGTTTGACTTCTTCTTTGCCAGTTTGGATACCTTTTATTTCTCTTTGTTGTCTGAATGCTGTTGCTAGGACTTCTAATACTGTGTTGAACAAGAGTGGTGAGAGTGGGCATCCTTGTCGTGTTCCTGATCTCAACGGGAAGGCTGCAAGCTTTTTTCCATTGAGGATGATATTTGCTGTGGGTTTTTCATAGACAGATTTTATGAAGTTCAGGAATGTTCCCTCTATCCCTATATTTTGAAGCGTTTTAATCATTAATGGATGCTGGATTTTGTCCAATGCTTTTTCTGCATCAATTGAGAGGACCATGTGGTTCTTCTGTCTTCTTTTATTGATTTATTCTATCACATTGATTGATTTGTGAATGTTGAACCATCCTTGTAACCCAGGGATGAATCCCACCTGGTCATGGTGGATAATCTTTTTAATGTGCTGTTGGATCCTGTTTGCTAGGATCTGGTTGAGAAGCTTAGTATCCATATTCATTAGGGATATTGGTCTGAAATTCTCCTTTTTGGTGGGGTCTTTGCCTGGTTTGGGGATCAAGGTAATGCTGGCTTCATAAAAAGAGTCTGGAAGTTTTCCTTTTGCTTCAATTTTTTGAAACAGCTTCTAGAGAATAGGTGTTATTTATTCTTTGAAAGTTTGGTAGAATTCCCCAGGGAATCTGTCAGGTCCTGGGTTCTTGTTTTTTGGGAGGTTTTTGATCACTGCTTCAATCTCGTTACTAGATATTGGTCTATTCAGGTTGTCAATTTCTTCCTGGTTCAATTTTGGGAATTTATAGTTTTCCAGGAATGCATCCATTTCATCTAGGTTGCTTAGCTTATTGGCATATAACTGTTGATAATAACTTCTGATGATTGTTTCTACTTCCTTGGTGTTAGTTGTGATCTCTCCCTTTTCATTCATAATTTTATTAATTTGAGCTTTCTCTCTTTTCTTTTGGATTAGTGCAGCCAATGGTTTATCGATCTTATTGAGTCTTTCAAAAAACCAGCTTCTAGTTTCATTGATACGTTCTACTGTTTCTCTGGTTTCTACCTCGTTGATCTCTGCTCTAATCTTGATTATTTCCCTTCTTACATGTGGAGTTGGTTTGATTTGTTGTTGATTCTCCAGTTCTTTAAGGTGTAGAGACACCTGGCATATTCTGGATTTTTTCAATTTTTTTGTGGGAGGTTTGGATGGCTATGTATTTCTGCCTTAGGACTGCCTTTGCTGTATCCTATAGGTTTTGGACCGAAGTGTCTTCATTCTCATTGGTTTCCATAAATTGTTTAAGTTCTTCTTTGATCTCCGGGTTGATTCAAGCATTCTTAAGCAAGGTGGTCTTTAGCTTCCAGGTGTTTGAGTTCCATCCAAACTTTTCCTTGTGATTGAGCTCCAGTTTGAAAGCATTGTGATCTGAGAATATGCAGGTAATAATCTCAGTCTTTTGGTATCGGTTGAGTCCTGATTTGTGACCCAGTATGTGGTCTGTTCTGGAGAAGGTTCCATGGGCACTTGAGAAGAATGTGTATTCTGTTGTTTTAGGGTGGAATGTTCTGTATATATCTATGAGGTCCATCTGGTCCAATGTGTCATTCAATGCTCTTGTTTCTTTATTGATTTTCTACTTCAGTAGTCTGTCTATTACTGAGAGAGGTGTGTTAAGATCTCCTACTATTAATGTATTCATATCAATATGACTCTTTATCTTGATTAATAGTTTTCTTATGTAATTGGCTGCTCCCATATTGGGGGCATAGATATTTACAATTGTTAGATCATCTTGGTGGATAGTCCCTTTAAGAATTATGTAATGTCCTTCTGTATCTCTGACTACAGTCTTTAGTTTAAAATCTAATTTTTCTGATATAAGAATCACTACCCCGGCCTTCTTTTGAGGCCCATTGGCATGAAAGATGCTTCTCCATCTCTTCACTTTCACTCTGGGTGTATCCTTAGGTTTGAAATGGGTCTCTTGTAGACAACATATGGATGGGTCCTGTCGTTTTATCTAATCTGCAACCCTGTGTCATTTTATGGGCGCATTTAGGCCATTCACATTGAGAGTGATTATTGATAGATACGTTTTTATTGACACTGTGTTACCTTTGAAGTCTTTCTTTCTGTAGATTGTCTCTATATTTCTGTTCAAGGCTATTCTTAGGATTTTTCCTCTTTTATAGAACCCCCCTTAATATTTCCTGCAGTGTTGGCTTGGTAGTTGCATATTCTTTTAAGCCTTGCTGGTCTTGGAAACTCTTTATTTCTCCATCTATTTTGAATGTCAGTCTTGCTGGGTAAAGCATTCTTGGCTGCATGTTCTTCTCATTTAGTACCCTGAATATATCTTGCCAGCCCTTTCTGGCTTGCCAGGTTTCTGTGGACAGGACTGATGTTATTCTGATGGGTTTTCCTCTGTATGTAAGGAGCCTCTTTGTCCTAGTGTCTTTCAAGAGATTGTATCTACAATTATGATTTCTCAATTTTATTATCAGGTGCCTTGATTTTTTTTTAGAATCTTTAATCCTGGAGGGAGACCGTTCTGCTTCTCATACATGAACACTGGTTCCATTCGCGAGATTGGGAAAATTTTCATGAAGAACTTATTCCACTATATCTTCTAGACTTCTTTCTTTCTCCTCCCCTTCAGGGATTCCAATAATTCTGATGTTGGAACGTTTCATGGCATCATTTATTTCCCTGATTCTGTTTTCATGGCTTCTAAGCTGTTTGTTCCAGGCTTCCTCCTGATCCTTTCTCTCTATCTGTTTGTCCTCCAGATCACTAATTCGATCTTCTGTCTCAGTTACCCTAGCTTTTAGAGAATTTAGATTAGATTGGAACTCACTGAGAGCACATCCCTGGTGGCTTTCAGTTCTGCCCTAACATTGTGAACATCATCCCTGGTGACTTTCAGTTCTGCCCTAATCAATTCTGTTTGGTCATCTATGGCTTTCTCCAACCTAGCTATTGTCTGGATAATTGTTAGACTGAATTCCCTTTCTGACACATTGTCTATGTCGATAGCTGTTAGCTCTGTTGCAGAAGGCCCATCCTCTGTATTTTTCTTCTGTTGGGCATTCCTCCTCCTAGTCGTTTTGGTGAGAGATGGCTGAACTGATATAGCTGGATGTATCTACTGTGGTGCAGTCAAGGTGCACCCTGGAACGCTTCTGAGCAATCAGGATTCCCCACCCAAATGAGAGAAAAAAGAAAATAAAAAGAAAAAAAAAGAGATGGAGAGAGAGAGAGGGAAAAAAAGGGAAGATAAAAGAGAAGGCTCAGCCTAAATGAGCCCCAAGGTAAGATTTATGAAGTATACAAACAAAAACAGACCAACAAAAAGACTGATAAAAGTATATGACAAGAGAAAAAAATTATATA
>NW_019154207.1:817374-836561 GCF_002288905.1 Enhydra lutris kenyoni | reverse complement strand
TAAGATTTATATACTATCAGGACAAACACAAATACACAGAAACACTGGCGAAAGAAAAAGATGGGAGAGTTGTTATAAATTCTCAGTGTGGGTGAGGAAGGTTATTTTGATTCTTCCTGGATGTATCTTGATATCTTTGTTAAAGGACTCAACTTTCCTAAGATAAAGGGGTATTAAAAATTGGTTTACCTATAGGGGTATCATTGATTGGGGAAAGGGGACTACCTTGAAGTTTAACTCTATATGAATATTAAAAAAATAAAAATAAAAAAAGAATAAACTAAACTAAACTAAAATTTAAAAAAATTAAAAAATAGAAAAGCAAAAGAAAAACACGGGTATATGTATCAAAAAGTTCAGGTTAAAAGGTTATTATGGAATTTGATATACTGGACATCTCACTGTGATGGTAAGTAGGTTAAAAAATTATCTATATATTAAAAAAATGAACCAGAATAGTGGGAACAAATCAAAAAGAAAAGTTGTATCTATGAAGTAGTGGTGGTTGTTCTCTTGTAGTCTTTCTTTTTTTTCCCTTTTTTTTTCCTGGTTGGTTTTCTGGGGGAGGGGCCTGCCACGTGGGTTTTCAGACAATGTTCCCTGAGTTAAGTCCTCCTGCCCCCCTCAAGGGGGTGGGCTCTGAAGAAACCGGTTTTTCAGGCTTTTGTTCTCTGGAGGTCTTTATGTTTGTTGTTTCTTTTCCCTCGCCTTGACAGCTTTTGATGGTTTTTGGAGGTTTAGAGGAAAGCAAACTGCACCCTGACCTCCGTCTCAGAGAGAAGCCTCAGTCTGTTCCCCTCTGGGTCTCCAGAGCACATTAAGTTCCCCCTCAGCTGCTGGCAGAGCAGGTTCCGAGTTGCGGTCCCTGGGGACACAGGAACTCCCGCTTGTATCCAAAACCACGACAGTGGTGACTGGGCGACTGGGCAGCTCCAGAGCGCCAGAGAGGTTCCAAGCAGTGATCGCACGCTGAGATTTTCCCGCTGGCCTGGGCTGGGAGTGCCTGGTCTTTCCAGGTCCCAGAGCACCAAGCTGGCACCTGCGTGCACCTCTCTCAGGGGAGGGTGTGGTGCGTGCGCATCTCAGGCTCTGATAGCACGACGTTCTGCCGGCTGGCGCGGGTCCCAGCCCCTCATGGGAGCCAGACCCCAGGCATTCTCAGGCGCGCTGGTGGCTCAGGGACCAAGATCTGGTTTCTTCGCTGCACTCTCTCTGGCTCAGCGCTAGGGGAGGCTATCCTGGGTCTGGCGACTTAAGTCCCTGTCCCTAACCACCCCGATTCCCACAATTTCCCCCCACGATCCTTTGCTCTTTTTGAGTGCTTTCAACCAGACTCCAAGTTAATGCTGGTCCCCAGACGCAGGGCACTCTCGTATTGGGGTATTACTTTACAATGGGTCACCTCTGGTGGCTCCCTCCCCCTTTTGATTATCTTCCGATATCAGTCCAACGTTCCCACTCTGCTTTACCTGCCCACTGGCGTCTTCTGCCCCTGTAGAGATCCAGACGTGTATAATTCTGATCTCAGGCTGATTTCATGGGTGATTGGAGTTCTTTAGTAGGTAATCAGCTCACTTTAGGGTACAGGTTGAAACGGCACCTCCTCCTACTTCCCCGCCATCTTGTCTTCCTGATCATTTATTTCTTTTTAATACCTAATTTCTTTGGCAAGGACTTCTGGTACTATATTGAGTAGAAGATGTCAAAGTGGGCAACTTTGTCTTATTCCTGATCTTTGAGAAAAAGCTTTTAACTTCTTACCATTGAAAATGATGTTACTGGTCGGCTTGTTATATATGGCCTTTGTTATGTTGAGGTATGTTCCTTCTATAACTAATCTGTTAAGAGGTTTTTATCATGAACAGTTGTTGGAATTTGTCAAAGGCTTTTTCTGCATCTATTGAATGATCATGCAATTTTTTCTTTCATTCTATTAATATGATGTATCACACTTACTGATTTGCATATATTGAACCATCCTTGCATCTCAGGGATAAATCCCACTTGGTGAATTATCCTTCAGTGTGCTGCTGGAATTAGTTTGCAAGTATTTTATTGATATTTTATGCATCTATATTGATTAAGGATATTGGCCCGTAGTTTTTTTTTTTTTTTTTAAATAGTGTCCTTTCCTAGTTTTGATATAAAGGTAATGCTGGCCTCATAAAATGAATTTGGAAGTGTTCTTTCCTCTTCTATTTTTGGAAGAGTTTGAGAAGGATTGACATGAATTTTTCTATAAATGTTGGTAAGATTCACCAGTGATGCCATCTGGTCCTGAAGTTTTGTTCACTGGGATTTTTGTTTGTTTGTTTGTTTTTGTTTCTATGATCATCCAATCTTCTTACAATTGGTCTGTTCAGATTTTTTTTTTTTATTTCTTCCTGTTTCCATCTTAGTAGGTTGTATGTTTCCAAGAATTTTTCCATTTATTCTGGTTTGTGTAGTTTGTTGTATGGTTTATTCTTTTTTTCCCCTTAATTGAGGGGTTAGCTCCTGCTATTGTGGAACCTGACAAGCCCCAAGTCTGCAGGATAGGCTGGTAGGTTGGAGACCTAGGGAAGAGCTGTAATTCAATTTTGAAAGTGGTTTGCTGGCAGAATTATCTCTTCCTTCAGGGAGGTCAGTCTTTTCTCTATTCAGGTCTTCAACTGCCTGGATGTGACCCATCCACATAATGAAAAGTAATCCGTTATGCTCTAAGTCTATTGATTTAAATATTAATCTAATCCCAAACAATCTATATAGAAATATCCATAATAATGTTTGACAAAGTATCTGGGTACCACAGTCTACGTAAGTTGACACATAAAATTAACCATCACAACTGGGATCCTGTTACAACTGCAAAATTTCGGACCCTGCCACAGAAAACTGTCCTACTTAACACCCAGAAATCATGCCATCCTACCATTACGTTACTACCTTTCTTTGATGCAGGATAGGGTGCTAAGAAAAACCAGACACCATTTCTCTCTGCTTTATTTGATTTCAGCAGGGATGTGAGACAGTGCCCAACCTTGTATGATCAAGGGCCAAGCCCTTGGTTATGCTCACTGAAGGGGTGATGTGTTCACATCCAATGGCTGATTTTCTCCAGCACAATAGTTACAGGGTGGTAGAATCATAAGGAGCAATGCTTGAAGAGAAATTCTCTGGTCATTAAAGAAATGGTACCATTAAAGACTTATGATCAGGCAAATAGGGTAAATAGAATCCATATGTAGAAAGATAAGCAGAATAGACACATGGAAAAAATATTCATCATCATTAGCTATCAGGGAAACTCAAATCAAAACCACATCGAGATTTCACCTTACACCAGTTAGAATGGCCAAAATTAACAACACAGGAAACAAGTGTTGGAGAGGATGTAGAGAAAGGAGAATCTGCTTACACTGCTGGTAGGAATGCAAGTTGGTGCAGGCACTTGGGAAAAGTATGGAGATTCCTCAAAAAATTAAAAATAGAGCAACATTATGACCCTGCAATTGCACTACTGGGTATTTACCCCAAAGGCACAGATGTAGTGAAAAGAAGGGCCATCTGTACCCCAATGTTCATAGCAGCAATGGCCACAGTTGCCAAACTGTGGAAAGAGCAAAGATGCCCTTCAGCAGACAAATGGATAAAGAAGATATGGTCCATATATACAATGGAATATTATGCCTCCATCAGAAAGAATGAATATCCCACTTTTGTATCAACATGGATGGGACTGGAGAATATTATGCTGAGAGAAATAAGCCAAGCAGAGAAAGTCAATTATCATATGGTTTCACTTACTTGTGGAGCATAAGGAATAACATGGAGGACATTAGGAGAAGGAAAGGAAAAGTAAATTGGGGTAAATCGGAGGGGGAGATGAACCATGAGAGACTGTGGACTCTGAGAAACAAACAGAAGGTTTTGGAGGGGAGGGGGTGAGGGGATGGGTGATCCTGGTGGTGGGTATTAAGGAGGACACGGAGAACTAGGTGTGGTGCATAAACAAATCTTGGAACACTGAAAAAAATTAAAATGTTGAAAAAAGAAAGATAAGCAGCAGTTATACACTAGAGCTGGGGGTAGAGTATCTGGGCAGGAATCCTAGGGATAAGGGTATCAGTTCAGAGCAAGCTCTGGGACAAAGTGTTGGGAGCAGAGTGACACACTAGGGTCAGAGGGATTTGTAAATCCTAGTAAATAGTAAAGGCACAGAAGTTAGTGGGAGATAGGAAGAGTCATCATCAAGGTCACTCTTCCTAGAGTTCCTGCAGCTGCTTCTGGGGTTCCTTCCCCACAGAGGTTCTTGGCCTGAGGGCATGTGGGAAGGGGTCCACCACCCATCCCCAGTAGTAGCCTTTGTGAGAAGGGCATCTCATTGGAGGTGTCCATAAACTTGATGCCTTTGTATCATGGGACCAATGGAATTGGGAGAATTGGCCGAAGAATGAGTGACTGGAAGACCATGGCATCTGAGCTAGCTAGGGAAGGAGGCAAAGTATGTGGAAACCTAATCATGTAGAGAAAAGCAGTAAAGGCACCATGTAATGGGTTCTGTAGTCCTTGCCCATGAGGGAACTCAGCTCAGAGAGCTTAATTTGAGCCAAACACAGCAATTGCTTGCTAACATGTGAGACTGCCTCTATTCCTCACAATGAAGACTCTCTTCTCTGGGTAAGGAGTCAGAGATTTGTCTTTGACCCCTGAGGTACTGCTTGGAATAGCATGGAATTATTCCTTATGTAATGCAATTATTCTCCTAGTTCATAGATCTAAGAAATTCACACACCTCTATATTCCTTCTGTAAATGTACATAAAGAGTTGAAAAGTGGCAAGTAGTAGGAAATGACTTATGTGAGACCTGCCAATAGAGGCATAATTTGTACACTGGTGATACCTCACCTATGCCATCATTTATAGGATGGTAATGTGAAATTTGGTACTGCTATTACTTTAATTTCAAGAATTATGACTGCTTGTGGTCTAAAGTCCAAATGTTACAGAAGTGTGGAAAATAAATTGCACAAGTGTCCTTTTCAACTCTTACCTGTGATTCTGAACTGCCAATTGCTGATCATTGAGAAATTACCCACAAAGCCAACCATAATGTGAGGTTCCATGCTACTGTTGTTTGGATGTGAAACTAAATGTCTGATCACCCTCAAGCACACGGACATGGAGCACCTTTGTCGCCTCTCTAACAAATGCACTGGGCAAACAGGCTGACTCTCCCTCACTCCCAGGAGCTAAAGTAAGAACTCTCCCACAGTGCACCTTCAGAGAAGGGGAGGGGGGAGTACAGTGGATAGATGAGAAGACAAATGCAAGCGTGGCCCATTTCCCATTCACCGGTGTGCAAGTCATAAAGTTGTTGATGGTATGCCTTTGAATGCATCCAAGTGATTAGGAATAAGAAGTAAATACATGTGAGTCATCTTCCTTCCTTCGACTGCCCTCACTAGCTGGTAGGCAGCCCTTGCAAAGCCCCTATTATTCCAGGCCACATGCCTGCTTCTGCAGGCCTCCAGGTAGAACATCTGAGTCACACTGTTTCCAAAGGCTAATCCCTGGAATTAGTGTGTGTACCTTCTCACCAGAATTTACTGACATATTACCTGTGGAGTCAAGCCTGTGTACCTGCTGTGCCAGGGTGAACAATGTCGGGAAGACGACAGGGCCTTTCAGTCCTGGACTCACTGGCTCATGGTTGGGGCAGGAAAAGAGTGATCTAGGACACACAACACACAATGTGCAACATAACTCTTTATTATGAAAATAAACAGCGATCATGTGTGAGTTAAGTACGTGGAACAACTGATCCTTCAGGTGCTTATGTTACCTGGCCTGCAAGGTAATATTGATTTCTTGGTCAGCCAGGCCTCCATCCCCAGTCATGGGTATAGCCTTAGGCTGGAGAAAAGAGAAACAGTGATGACGTGGACATCTAAGGCTTCTTTTAGGTGGTTTGCTTGAAAGCCTCCTCTGGGATCTTGCCCTCATTCTGGAGGGAAGGAGTTGGGAGATCAGAAGAGCCAGATCTGGAGTTTCATTCCCAGGCCACCCAGCCTCCATTTTCTTGGCCTCCCTGAAGGCCCAGAAATGCCCATCGGTAGCCCGCTTAATGATTCCCAGACCTCACCTTGAGCATAGTGAAGACCTGACCAGCTCTGGTATAGTTCCACTCGTTGTCCTGAAGGCACCTGGAGTGGAAGAACAGGTGATCTCCATTAGTATCACAGTACAGACATGCTGACCGTGGGATGCTAAATCGGTGCCAGTTCTTTGCTGGGATGCATGTACCAGAATGAACACTATGTGCAATAATGAGGAAAGACCTAGTGAAAATGTCTATCACTGGCGTTCATGCCCACTAGAATTCAAAACAGAAAAATAGACCTTTCCAAAAGAACCAGGGAACTTAATATATATTGATAAAAAAAGATGTTCAAGAAAATAAATGGGAAATTTAAAAGTACAAGTTTCCAGTTATTTTTATTGAGATATAATGCACATACCATTTTTTAAAAAATATTTTATTTTTTATTTATTTGAGAGAGAGAGAGAGAGAGAGACAGTGAGAGAGAGCATGAGAGAGGAGAAGGTCAGAGGGAGAAGCAGACTCCCCGTGGAGCTGGGAGCACGATGCGGGACTCGATCCCGGGACTCCAGGATCATGACCTGAGCTGAAGGCAGTCGCTTAACCAACTGAGCCACCCAGGTGCCCTGCACATACCATTTTATTATTTTTGTATGCACATACCATTTTAAAGTGTACAATTCAGTGTTTTTTTAGTATAGCCACAAGATTGCACAATCATCACCATTATCTAATTCCCAAATAATTGTATCTAAAAAAAACCTCATTAAACATTTATTGATCAAAGCCATACCAGTGGTGTGTAAAGTAGTAAGTCATTGTGGTTTTAATCTACATTTCCTTAATGACTAATTGTTGAGAAGTGTTTCATGGGCTCCTTGGCCCCTTGTGTATCTTCTTTGGAGAATTGTCTATTCAGACACTTCTACCACTTTTTAAATTGGGTCGTTTGTCCTTTTATTGTTGAGCTGCAATCATTCTTCATACATTCTTGTCAGATATGTGATTTGCAAATATTTTCTCCCATTCCTTTGGTGGGATTTATAGTCTTTTGATAGTGCTCACTGGTGCACAACACCTTTTAATTTTGATGAAGCCCTGTTTATCTATTTTTTCTTTGGTTGCTTGTGCTTTTGGTGTCATATATAAGAAACACTTGCCTAATTAATGAAGGCTTACATGTATGTTTTCCTCCAATTTTTTAATGGTTTTAGCTCTTACCTTTAGATCTTTGATCCACTTATAGTCTGTTTGTACATGATGTGAATCCAGGGTCAAAATTCATTGTTTTGCATGTGGATATCCAGTTGTCCCAGCACCATTTGCTGAAAAGACTATTTTTTTCTCATCACATTTTTTTCAGCACTCTCACTGACAATCAATTGACCGTAAATGTGAGAGTTTATTTGTGCACTCTCAATTCTACTCCGTTGATTCATGCACTGTCCATATGCCAGCACTGCATAGTTCTGATTACTGTACCATTTAGCGAGTTTTGAAATTAGGAAGTGTGAGTCCTTTAACTTTGTTCTTATCTCTCAAGATTGTTTTGGTGCACTTATATGTGAAATATAGGATAACCCTGTCAATTTTTACAAAGAAGGATTTTGACAGGGATTGTGCTGAATCTGTAGATTGCTCTAGGTATTACTGCCATCTTAACAATATTAAGCTATTTAGAAATATTCCAACCAATGGAAATGGAATGTCTTTCCCATTTTTAAATTTTTTTAACAACGTTTTATGGATTTCAGAGTGTAAGATTTGTGCTTCTTTTGTTACATTTGTTTCCAAATATTTCACTACTCTGATGCTATTGTAAATGTAAATTTTCTTAATTTCATTTTTGGACTGCTCATTGCAAGTACATAGAAATAAAAATGAGTTTTGTATATTGGTCTTTTATTCTACAACCCTGCTGAATTTATTAGTTTTATTAGCTTTTTGGTGGATTCTTTCAGATTTTCTATATATAGAACAATGTCATTGAGCATTATACTATTTTTTTTTAATCCTTCATATATATAATAGTATGACACCTTCTCCATGGACTCACTTTCTTTCTTTTTGGAAGCAAACTATCCAAAATGTTATTTTTCCAAATTTCCTGTGAGTTTCTTTGATTCACACTCCTCCACTCAAGTCGCTGTCGCAACTTGCCCTTTCCCATGTACACCCACCACTCACTTCTGAGACCACTCGAGTTTCATCCCAGACTGAGTGGAGAAAGCATACACCATTTCCTGCTGCTCCTGGGAGAGGGTGGGCATGGAGCTGGAAGTCGGTGTAGGATCTCCGTAAGAGAACGCATTCCAAGTCTCACTGGGGGTGGCATCTCTCACAAACAGCTCATCATTCACGATGCATAGACTGGAGAGAAAATGGGCCCTTAGACAAGTAGATGAATGTACAACTCCACATCCAGATCAATGATCCTGTTTCCACTGCCGCTCAGCAACTAGATTCCTTCCTTACCCCTACTGAATGCCTGCCATCCTCCCCAGATTCCATGTCTTGTGCCTCCACCCCTTCACAGAGCCCACCTTTGCAGGGACTATCTACCAACCTCACTAGATGTGTACTTAACCTGCAACCCAGGGACGATTTTACACCCACATTTAACCCTTACAATAGCCTAAGGGAAGGGGCAGCTAATCCCCATTTTCCAATGAAGACAATGTGTCACAGAGAGATCATGTGATGCCAGTGAGTGCTGGGGTCAAGAAGAGAACCCAGTGCTCTATCCCCAGAACCCATACTCTTTTTTTTTCTTTTTTTAAGATTTTATTTATTTATTTGTCAGAGAGAGAGAGGGAGAGAGAACAAGCACAGGCAGACAGAATGGCAGGCAGAGGCCGAGGGAGAAGCAGGCTCCCTGATGAGCAAGGAGCCCGATGTGGGACTCGATCCCAGGACGCTGGGATCATGACCTGAGCCGAAGGCAGCTGCTTAACCAACTGAGCCACCCAGGCGTCCCCAGAACCCATACTCTTAACCACCACACTAGACTGCTTCTTGGATCTACTTGTTGGCTTTCCACAATAGTGAGAAAACCAAGATGTCTTCACCACCATGCTCCCACAACCCTGAGCCCAGGCTGGGATGAGCATTCCCACCTACAACGTAGCACTCACCTGGAATTGTTGGCAGGGATGGTGATGAAAGTCCTGGTGAAGGCACGAACAGAACCCTGAGACATTCCCTCCACTTCAACAACAAACAACAATACCCTCTTAGAGTCACACATATATCACATGCCCACACAGTGTTCCCCAGTCAGGGTCTGACTCAATACTCATGCTGAAGGGAACTATTGTTCACTGGGAGTTGGGGTGTCTGGTATGGGGATGCCAACAGTAGCGACAGTCTACTCCCAGTGACAGGGCCTCTACTAGGTGGCAGGTGCTGTGACAACCACTCCACAAGTTCATTTGATTCATTTTTCACTCTGAGAGGTGGGCATTATTAGCTCCATTTTGCAAATGAGGAAACTTAGAGGTTAAGTAAACACCTCAAGTAGTTCTCGGAATAAGGATCTGGGATGACAGCCATGAAACTCCACAGAATGTGTCCTTAATGCCCAAGTTGTGTGGGGCAGACCAGCATAGATCCAGTTCAGACCAGGATGGTTTGGGGACAGAGTGGAGGCAGAACACAGTGGGAATAGGAAGAGAAGGAAAGGGATCAGGGAAGCTGGGGCAGTTCTGAGAGAGATTCCAGCCAGCGGGAAGGGAGCAGTGGGGCATCTGGGGTGGGACTCTATGCACACTCACCTTCCTTGAATACCCCATGGACAGTGAAACAGAGCATCCTCTCCTGAAAGGGAAGAGCCCAGGTGCTAAGTCACCTAAACTTCCTACCCACCCATGGCTTTCTGGGGCTGCCCTTGGGAGGAAGAAGGTGCTCACCGTCTGGAGCCACATGTCCACCAAGAAAGAGCTGAGATCGTGCTGTGTTTTGGGCAGCACACAGAGGGAGCCCACGATGTTATATTTTGTGTGCTTTAGTGGCTGAACACACAGGGCTAGGGGGAGAGGAGAAGCAAGCAAAGTTCAGGGGTCGCCACACCCTGGGCCATAATAGTTAACCCCTGCACACCCTGTTTCCTTGCCCAATCTTCCTCATCACATACGCACAGGGGTCCTTGGGCTTCTTCATATTCCTGCTTTCCTTGAAGTATTCCCACAAGCTGCTTCTAGCAGAGAAAGAAGGACAGAGAGTGGTGGTGTGGCCGGTGTGGGTGATTCCAGGAGCTGCCCTGTGTCTTCTGGGGAGCCACAGAGCCCAGGAACAGAGACTGGGCTTTGCTACTTACGGGCCTGGGTCCTTGGGGTTTAAGGGAATGACCAGGGAGAAGCAGGCCTCATCATGGTAGGCACCGAGGAGACCCTGACGGTCTCCAGAATCATATATGAAATAGTACCTGTGGGAGAGTAATGATGAGGACAGTCTATCTCTGTGGTCTGGATCCCAAATGAGATTTCCAGACCCAGTAAGCAGTTCTGAGCTTGTGTGGCCTCACCCATCCTAGCCATCCCCTTCTCCAGATTCCCAGGAGTACTCACTGCTGCAGGAATTGCAGGACTAGACTCTTCAGGGCATCAGATCCTTTGTAGCTTTCCTGGAATCAAAAGACATTTGAGACTATGTGGCTGATAAAACCTCCCTTGTAATAGCCCAAATGTTGTTTGATCAATTTTCCCTCACCTTGCAGGGCTTTAACAAGCAGGGTGTGTCAGTATCAGTGATAACTGGTGGTGATAACTCCTGGCCATCCTGCAGAAGGGAAGAAGAAGTCAGCAGTGGAGACCAGGGAGGTGGCCCTGGATGATCAGGGGGAAAGATGAGCCCAAGAGAGGGTGAGGGTAAGAGGTTAGGTATGAAAGCGCACTGGAAATTACATGGACAAGATTAGAGTGTGTGTCTTCAACATGACGTCTGGAAAGTATTTACTATTATATGCAACATTTTTCTGTCATGTGTGTGTGTGTGTGTATGCACACATTTCTCCAGAGAGCATATTCATGTCATTTTTAGGAGTCCTGGTACCCTAAAATGGATAAAGGTCTGACACAAACATGTAATCTAGAGAACACCCAAAGGTGTGGTGGTGATCAATATTAGTAAGAGAAAATGATGAGTGTAGTCACTTACCAGGCGTAACAACTTAGGAAAGCAATCCTTGATGGCACTGTCCAAAATCCAAAATAGAAAGAAGTGACTGATAGGTCAGGGTTGCAAAGCCTCCCTCCTACCCTTTCCCTCCCTTCCCTCCCTCTCCTTTCCACTGGGAGCTTCCACCTAGACTGCTCTGACTCCCTTCTTCAGTGCCACCAGAAGCAACATTTGGAGCTCAGGCTCCAGGGATGACTTCCCCTCCCTGCTTTCCTTACTTCCTCCAAATCCCCACTGAAGACTCCCGAGAGAAGAGGGAATGGAATGGGAGCCCAGAGCTCTGCTACATCACTAGGGGTCTAGCATCCTGCAAGACCCTGATATCCCCCAGGGATGTCCAAGATGTTGGGGCAGGGAGGTGTGTGAGGCAAGGCCCATGAGGCAGGAAGGGGGGGATGAAGACAGAAGAGGCAATGAATGTAGGAGGGGAGAGGTAGGAGAGACATAATGGAATCAGAGACTAAGGAGTAAGAGAAAGCAAAGCAAAGGGAGGGGAAAGAAGCTCTACCATGGTGGTAGGGATCAGAAAGAAGAGAGAAGAATGGGGAAATGGCTCCCTGGTTGCAGTCCTATCCTTCATCTGCCCTGGCAGGCCCTGGCACCCAAGGTAGGAATGGAAAACATGCAGGTGTTGGGTTGGGGGCCCACTGCATGCTGGATGAAACTCTGTCACCTGTGTGAGCTCAGTCTGAGCTGGGGAACGAGACAACCACAGGGGCAGGATATTTTCCCCAGAGGGAGTATAGGGTCAACCCCCAGGTCAGCATGGGGCTGAGGGTCTGTTGTCCCTTCTCATGATCACTGCCTTCTCTCCTGATGGACCCTGTGCACGTGTGCCTGTCTTAGTTGATTCCTAGCCTGAGGAATCATATCTGTGCGGGACTACCCAGGGCTTCTCTGAAGGATCATTTGCGGAGATGTGATGTGCGGAGGGAAAGGAGGGGGCAGTGCCTCTGAGAGGCTTGTCCTTCTGTCTCCTCAAGCACCTCTGCCCTCTGCCTTCCATTCCTGCCTCAGAAAGGCCTCTGCTCACTGGCAGTCACCCATCTGGCCCATTGACTCAGGAACCCTGGTTTCTCCCAAGCAGGGCCTTACTACTGGCATTGGGTCAGAGGAATAGATATCGTGATGGTAGGACTCCAGGACCTTGGCCTCAGCATGGGGCAGGAAAGCCACCATGATAGCCTGAAATTAGAGAGGGCAACCCTTTTGGAGTAAGAGAAGGAGGTCCCCTCTCAGAACAAGGGAGGGAAACCATCTCAGCAGGGAGTAGGAAAGCCTGTCTCAGCACCGAGGCCCTGAACTGGAGGACCCTTCTCAGTTCAAAGCACTAACATCTGGCTCAAGTCTGGTCCCTCCTGGTCCTGGTGAGGAGGAGGAGACTTGCTTCCTGGAGCACACTCTTGGAGGGCATTCTAAAGAACACTGAAAGCATAAGGAGGGCACTTGATGTAATGAGCACTGGGTGTTATATGTAACTGATGAATCACTAAATTCTTCCCTTGAAAATAATAATGCATTAAATGTTAACTAAATTGAATTTAAATAAGAAAAATTTAAAAAGATGGTTTTTAAAAAAAAGAAAAAAAAAGAAAAAGAATTCTGAACTGCAGTGAGGTGAAAACAGACTCCAGACCAGGAGAGCAAGTGAGCAGGTCAGAGGAAGGAAACTCCTTACAGCTGAAGGACACAGAGAGAGGAGTAGGTGGGACCTATGGTCCTTCTAGAGGACTAGGGTTGTAGCTTCCTGCATACATGCATTCTCAGGGACAGTTCAGGCTCCCAGGATCGAGGGTTCCCAGGAAGTGTGAGAGGTGTTCACACTGACCTTATGTAGGTGGACTCGTCTGGAAAGGTGTCACACAAGGGGTTTCCTTCTAGCCAAAGCTCTTCAAGCTCCAGTCCTTTCATCTTGTTTAACTCCCACACCAAGTTCAGCTGAGAAATATGGGGAAGAAACTGGAAAAGATTCCCAGGGAAAGAGACACACAGGCCCTGCACCCGAGCTCCCACCTTACCACACAGGTACCTTCTGTTGCCTCCTGTCATTACTCTGATGAGCACTACCACCCACTGTCAACCCCAACTTTGATTTGGCTCCCTCTTCCCACCTCATTTTTGGAGAGGTTCAGGTTCTTGACTGTGGGGGCCATCTCTATAATGTCAGACAGGCCATCCAGCCCATACAGTTTGTTGTTGCTCAAGTTCAAGGACAACAGCTGTTGGTGAAGAAGAGTTAGAGTGACAATTATTATCAGGGACTCAGAGACAACTCTGTCCTCCACCCCATGTGTCCCACCCCCTACCATTAATAACAGCACTGGGCCCAAGGTCTCACCTCAGGGTAATTCTCTTCAATGATCTGCAGGGTGGCAGCCATGCAGTTTCTTCGGTTCAGGATTATATCTATATCATGGCCTACTAAGTCTTCAGGAAGCCGAGAGGAGGCAATCAGAAGGCTGAGAGTGGGGTCTAGGGCCAGCACCAACCCCTTCTCACATCACCATCCCTCAGTCTCCCTCCCAGAAAGATCCCTGTGCCCTCACCTGCCCTAGAATTTTTGCTGTTGTGTACCTGGGTCAAAGCGGAGACACTGGAGGTCAAGAGCTTGCTGGGAGACGTCATAGCGTTTGTTCATGGTCAGCTGCAGAGAGAGACGCAGAGAGCCACTGGGAGGCTCTAGTGGGGATAGGGAAATCAGGGGCTGGAGGAAGAGGTGGGTCTGGGTCTGGGCACACAATGGGCCTTGAGTCTGAGTTACCTTTAGCTGCTCCATTTCTTCTGGCTCCAACTTATACCTCACAGAGTAGGGTACAGAGGAGGGATTGACAAAGATAGATATCTGCAGGAAGGAGAGGTGGGGTAAACACCAAGAACTTTAATTCCAAAGAAGACAACCAGCCCCTGCCCTTTCTTCCTGCCCCAGGACTAGGGAGAGGTAATGCCCTCAACACATGCCTTTCGGTTTTCCTCATCATATATCTTGCAGCTGACATCCTTCAGTGCAGAGGCAGTGCCAACATCCTGGACAAAGAACCGAGCCTGGTTTTTCACATAGTGAAACTGCAGGAGGGGGAGGCAACAATAATTTTGGAAAATAGAGTCTTCTGGCTCAGTTGGCTTCCCCCACCCACACTTCCCTGTGCCCACTCATCTGGCTTCACCATCCTCTCTTACATCCACTGGAGTGAAGGGGACACTGCAATGGCTCTGGATTGAATTAATTAGCCATGTCTTGTCATACTTTCTCCCATAGGGAATCTAAAGGTGAGAAGAAGGGATGGGAGTGAGGAGAGACAACATAGAATTAAAGCTGGAAACAGACCCAACAGCGTTCTTATCGGCCCTTCTATTGAGCTGCATAGAACTTCGAAAGAAGGGACCACTGGCATTATTTCTTATTTTCATGCCAAATATGGATTTCCTAGACCCTCCGATGAAGAGAAATCTCCATTGGAAAGCTCTCCTCCAAATAATTGACGTAAGGTTGTGTAATGTGGTCTTCCTTTTTTTATAAGGTTCCAGGATAGTTTATCTAATGCAGACCTTGACAAGACACTCACATTGATCTTGAACCATTTCCCTGGGTTTCCATCTTGTGTGTTCTCCCCCATTTCTCTCTTCAGAGTTTTTCTATCTCTCCACACAGTAATATGGATATGGCCTTCATTTTGCCATTTCACTCTCCTCTTGTCATGCCGGGTGCTATAGGGAGTGCTGTGGAGGAGAAGTGGAAAGACAAAGGTAGGACCATAAATGCTAAGAAAGTCTTCTTCTATACACCCTCACCTCTCTGTCACCAGGAATACAATTAGGATTGCTTAACCATTATTCCACTTCTGGTATCCTTCAGTTTTCCAGTGAGAGAAGAAAAAGAAGACCAGGGAGAGTGAAAGAGTCACCTAGTCCCAGGGGCTGCTACATGCAAACCAGTCTGCCTGGTCACTTACTGTCTTATTTTGGGGTCCTCTTGGACATCCCTCATCAACACATTTCCATCATTCTCCTGGAGGTATGAAGGATGAGGCTCATATCCACCACATTCATAATGAGGGTTCCTCTTGACAAAATCACCTCGGAATGAACTCCAAATTTTCTTTCTTCCTTGAGGTGAGCTATCACCATCATTGTATTCTCAAAAGGGGAAAAAATACAAGATTGAAGACATGTCAGTGGTCCACTTACCATGTATCCATCTTAGGCTAACACCATGGTAGGGCAAGCAAAGTGTCAACCTGCCCTAAGGGTCCAATCCCCCAAACCCCAGAAAGGAAACTCTTCTGCTTGTCCAGATAGGAGAGCCTTATTTGATAGATGGGACTATCAGGGGAGGATCTTGGGAGAGGAGGAGGAGGAGGAGGAGGAAACTGTATTGAACCTTTTAAAGAATGAAGCAGGACTTATAAAAAAACAGAGATCTGGGCGCCTGGGTGGCTCAGTGGGTTAAGCCGCTGCCTTCGGCTCCGGTCATGATCTCAGGGTCCTGGGATTGAGCCCCGCATCGGGCTCTCTGCTCAGCGGGGAGCCTGCTTCCTCCTCTCTCTCTCTGCCTGCCTCTCTGCCTGCTTGTGATTTCTGTCTGTCAAGTAAATAAAAAACAAAACAAAACAAAAAAAAACAGAGATCTATGCATCCATGGGTTAGACTGGAAACCAACCATACAGTAGGAAGACATCTGAATTATGCCTTCTTTCAGGCTTGTCTAAATACCACACCAATACCAGGGAAGCATTCTTTCTCATGCTTCCCAAATTCAGTCAGCCACCAAACTGATCCCACTAACACTCAGCAAGCTGTACTTCCTTTGCTGGTGTAGTTCAAGCTTTAATGTCAGGTGGGACTGATATAACAGCCTCCTAAGCTGTTCCCCTCCCTCCAGCCTTGTTGTCAACAATACTCAGTTTGAAATACCCAGAGTGAGTTTTCTTTTTGCCCAGCCTGAAATGCCTTTCAGGTGAGGGGACAACTCTTCCTAACCTCAGCTCCTCTCTAACAAGGATCTGAATTACAAACTGGGATGATATGTCAACTACCATTTCCAAGTGTGCAGGGATTCTTCTTTTTTCATTATATTATTGATTTCTAACATGGGTCCATTATGGTTGGAGAACATGCCCTGTGTGATTTCCATTCTCTTAAAATTTGTTGAGGTTTGTTTGATGGTCCAGGAGATGCTCTAGCTTGATGAATATTAGATAGATATTGGGGGGGACGTGCTTTGCTGTCATTGGTTGGAGTACTATATTTATGTCTCATAGATCCTGTTTATTGTGTTATTCAGATCTCCTATATTCTTGCTGGTTTTGTCTCTAGTAATTTTATCCCTTGTTAAATGGGAGGGGGCTGTTGAAGGCCCCAACTATAATTATGGATGTGGTTATTTCTCCTTTCAGCTCTCTTAGTGTTTTTGTTTCATGTACTTTGAGTCTCTGTTGTTTGGCCCATACACATTTAGGATCATTATGACTCCCCAGTGTACTGATCCCTTTATTATTATGTAGTGCCTCTTTCTTTCTCTTATCAATTTCCTTTAATCTGACTTCTACTTTCTTGGATATTGTAACCACAAGTACACTTAGTGTCTTGGTGCTATCTCATCCTGTATTCACTTCTAGGAGTTGTACTGATATTCACCATTCCCCCTGCAAATACTCCCTGCCAAAATATATAATTTACATTTGGAAAGATTTGGAAATTTTCTGGTATCTACAGAAGAGGCCCAATTCTCTCTCCCACAGTGGATTCACTAAGGGTATTTTATTTTTACCACATTCAACTGAAACAGTGAAATAGCACATAATAATGGTAGTGGTTTGGGTAGGCAGTGAGGAGAGAATTAAGGTACCTAGACTGGTAGAAAACAGCTTCCTTTTGGGTTCTAATATTTAAGGCTCTCTCAGTTTGTGTGTTGTACATTTTGTACCTTAATTACTCCATGCTGTCTTAGGGCACACTTATGAGTAAAAATCTGTTCACTGGTGATTACTCCATGATATACTGATTACAACCATGCCTCAGATTAATTTCTCTGGGGAGTCACTGCTTTCAGTGTGTGGCCTTGCTGTCATGACAACCCTGCTACTCACAACCTTTGGGACGTTCCCTGTGTGGCAACAGAAGTGGAATTAAACATGGGCAGAGCATTTGATGCTGAAATGCCAATGGCTCAGTCCTCAAAACTTGGAAGTGGCCTGGAGTGCTCTCTCTCTCTCACTCCACATCCAACTGTTCAGGAAATTCTCTTGCCTCCTCTCTCCAGTACATCCATAATCTAGCCATTTCTCACCACCACTATTATTACCACCCTAGCCAAGACCCCAACATCTATCTCCTGGATTATACTGTCTTCTAACTGATCCTTCTATTTTCATCCTTGCTCCCTTACCGTCTGTTTTCAGCCCAAGAGTAGAACATAAATCATTTCACTCTTCTGCTCAAAACAATGGTTTGAAGCCCATCAACATGTTAAAAAGCCATGAGTTCATAATGATACTAAACAACAATAACAACAACAAAGAGAAACCTTATTAGTGACTTTTGGAGAATCCCAGGAAAACAACGTGTTTTCATAAAAATCCACCGATGAAAGGAAACAATCAAATATTAGAAAGAGGAATAATGGTCCATAGTCAACATACAGTGTACAGAGCATCAGAATCATCTTTGAGAACTGACATTACTTCAGAAATAAAGTTGTCAAGGGGGAAGTGTTAAAAATGAGCTACCTAACAGCTATAGCAATCCCCAGACTGACCAGCTAAGTCTAAACAGGACCAAAGGCCTCCCTAAAGAAGGTGATTTGACAGAAGCAATCACAATCACAGCCTTGTTTTGGGAATCTCATAGGAGAGTGGGCATGTGATTAAAAAATCAGAGAGAGAGGAGTCAAGATGGCGGAGAAGTAGCAGGCTGAGACTACTTCAGGTAGCGGGAGATCAGCTAGATAGCTTATCTAAAGATTGCAGACACCTACAAATCCAACGGGAGATCGAAGAGAAGAAGAACAGCAACTTTAGAAACAGAAAATCAACCACTTTCTGAAAGGTAGGACTGGCGGAGAAGTGAATCCAAAGCGACGGGAAGATAGACCGCGGGGGAAGGGGCCGGCTCCCGGCAAGCGGCGGAGCAACGGAGCACAAAATCGGGACTTTTAAAAGTCTGTTCCGCTGAGGGACATCGCTCCAGAGGCTTAACCGGGGTGAAGCCCACGCAGGGTCAGCGTGGCCTCAGGTCCCGCAGGGTCACAGAAGGATCAGGGGTGTCTGAGTGTCGCAGAGCTTACAGGCATTAGAACAGGGAAGCCGGCTACAGAGACAGAGCCGAGGAGTAAGCTCTAAGCTCGGGGTTACCTTGAACCGGTCGCAGGCTCGGTCAGCTCAGAGCGCGGCCGGAGGCAGGGTGACGGGAGTAAATTGGCGCTGTTCTCTGAGGGCGCACTGAGGAGTGGGGCCCCGGGCTCTCGGCTCCTCCGGGCCGGAGACCGGGAGGCCGCCATCTTCATTCCCGCCCTCCGGAACTCTACGGAAAGCGCTCAGGGAACAAAAGCTCCCGAAAGCAAACCCGAGCGGATTACTCAACCAGGCCCCTGGTAAGGGCGGTGCAACTCCGCCCGGGGCAAAGACACTTGAGAATCACTAAAACAGGCCCCTCCCCGAGAAGATCAACAAGAAGCCCAGCCAGGACCAAGTTCACCTACCAAGGAGTACAGTTTCAATACCAAGGAGAGCAGCGTAATTCCAAAGGAGGAGAAAGCAAAGCACGGAACTCATGGCTTTCTCCCCATGATTCTTTAGCCTTGCAGTTAATTTAATTTTTTTTCTTTTTCAATTTATTTTTCTTCTTCTGCTAAATTTTTTTAACTTTTACCCTTTTCTTTTTTAACGTTTTTTAACTAGTTTATCTAATATATATATATATATATATATATAT